>NC_057803.1:128729518-128942610 GCF_018294505.1 Triticum aestivum | reverse complement strand
AATCCACCTCGATCATATCGCAGCGGTGCTTAGGCGAAGCCCTGCGTCGGTAGCAACATCATCACCATCATCACGCCATCGTGCTGACGGAACTCTCCCGTGAAGCTCTGCTGGATCGGAGTTCGTGGGATGTCATCGAGCTGGACATGTGCTGAACCCGGAGGTGCCGTGCGTTCGGTACTTGGATCGGTCGGATCGTGAAGACGTACGACTACATCAAACGCGTTCTCCTAATGCTTCCGCTTATGGTCTACGAGGGTACATAGACGATTCTCTCCCCTCTCATTGTTGTGCATCACCATGATCTTGTGTGTGAGTAGGAATTTTTTTGAAATTACTATGTTCCCCAACAAATGCAAGCTATAACCAATTACATTTACCGAAACAATAGCAGCCAGGAAATTTGAAGGGTAGGTATGAACATAATCAGAAATGCACATGTACTGCTAAGAGAATCAATATACACATTACCAATCGAGGAGGAGTACGAAGGTCACGGCGGCGTATGTGCATCATGGTCGGCAACAAGAGTCCGTTCATTGTCGACGACGGTGGTGCTGCTGCGACTTGCCATCGGCTTCCAGAAAGTACATCCGAGACCGTGGAAGACGGCGTCGGGGAAGCGGCTCCGTGTACGACGGCGATGGCAGACCGGCTCCAGTGCGGCGTACGACGCCGTCGATGAGGCAGATGTGCTTGTTGGAAATATGCCCTAGAGGCAATAATAAAAGTATTATTATATTTCAATGTTCATGGTAAATGTCTTTTATTCATGCTATAACTGTATTATCCGGAAATCGTAATACACGTGTGAATACTTAGACCACAATATGTCCCTGGTGAGCCTCTAGTTGACTAGCTCGTTGTGATCAACAGATAGTCATGGTTTCCTGACTATGGACATTGGATGTCGTTGATAACGGGATCACATCATTAGGAGAATGATGTGATGGACAAGACCCAATCCTAAGCATAGCATAAAAGATCGTGTAGTTCGTTTTGCTAGAGCTTTGCCAGTGTCAAGTATCTCTTCCTTCGACCATGAGATCGTGTAACTCCCGGATACTGTAAGAGTGCCTTGGGTGTATCAAACGTCACAACGTAACTGGGTGACTATAAAGGTGCATTACAGGTATCTCCGAAAGTATCTGTTGGGTTGACACGGATCGAGACTGGGATTTGTCACTCCGTATGACGGAGAGGTATCTCTGGGCCCACTCGGTAATGCATCATCATAATGAGCTCAATGTGACCAAGGTGTTGGACACGGGATCATGCATTACGGTACGAGTAAAGTGACTTGCCGGTAACGAGACTGAACAAGGTATTGGGATACCGACGATCGAGTCTCGGGCAAGTAACGTACCGATTGACAAAGGGAATTGCATACAGGGTTTGATCGAATCCTCGACATCGTGGTTCATTCGATGACAACATCGAGGAGCATGTGGGAGCCATCATGGGTATCCATATCCCGCTGTTGGTTATTGACTGAGAGCGTCTCGGTCATGTCTGCATGTCTCCCGAACCCGTAGGGTCTACACACTTAAGGTTCGGTGACGCTAGGGTTATTAGGAAGACTAGTATGTGACTACCGAATGTTGTTCGGAGTCCCGGATGGGATCCTGGACGTCACGAGGAGATCCGGAATGGTCCGGAGGTAAATATTTATATATGGGAAGTTGTCAAACGGACACCGGGAAGTTTCAGGGTCATACCGGTATTGTACCGGGGCCACCGGAAGGGTTCCGGGGGTCCACCGGGAGGGGCCACCCCTCCCGGGGGCCACATGGGCTGCGTGGGGCAGGGAGCCAGCCCCTGGTGGGCTGGCCGCACCCCCTCCCTTGGGCCCATGCACCTTGGGTTGAGGGGGGAACCCTAGAGGGGGCGCCCCCTTGGCTTGGGGGGCAAGCCACCCTCTCCCCTCTCCCCTAGGCCGCCGCACCCCCCTCCCTAGATGGGTTCTAGGGGGCCGGCCCCCTTCTCCCTTCCCCCTATAAATAGAGGGGTGAGGGGAGGGCAGCCGCACCACCCTCCAAGGCGCAGCCCTCCCCTCCCCAACACCTCTCCTCCTCCGTTGTGTGCTTGGCGAAGCCCTGTCGGAGTACTGCCTCTCCACCATCACCACGCCGTCGTGCTGCCGGTGGAGCTGTCTTCCTCAACCTCTCCTTCCCCCTTGCTGGATCAAGAAGGAGGAGACGTCTCCCGTCCCGTACGTGTGTTGAACGCGGAGGTGCTGTCCGTTCAGCACTTGGTCATCGGTGATTCGAATCACGTCGAGTACGACTACATCATCACCTTGCAAGCTTCCGCACGCGATCTACAAGTGGTATGTAGATGCAAACTCTCTCCCTTGACTCGTTGCTTAGATGAACTCATAGATGGATCTTGGTGAAACCGTAGGAAAAATTTTAATTTTCTGCAACGTTCCCCAACAGTGGCATCATGAGCTAGGTCTATGCGTAGTTATCTTTGCACGAGTAGAACACAATTTTGTTGTGGGCGTGGATTTTGTCATCTTACTTGCCTCTACTAGTCTTTTCTTGCTCAACGGTATTGTGGGATGAAGCGGCACGGACCAACCTTACACGTACGCTTACGTGAGACCGGTTCCACCGACTGACATGCACTAGTTGCATAAGGTGGCTGGCGGGTGTCTGTCTCTCCCACTTTAGTTGGAGCGGAATCGATGAACAGGGCCCTTATGAAGGGTAAATAGAAGTTGACAAAATCACGTTGTGGTGATTCGTAGGTAAGAAAACGTTCTTGCTAGAACCCAATTGCAGCCACGTAAAAGATGCAACAACAATTAGAGGACGTCTAACTTGTTTTTGCAGCGATTGATCATGTGATGTGATATGGCCAGAAGTTGTGATGAATGATGAATTGTGATGTATGAGATCATGTTATTTGTAATAGGATTCACGACTTGCATGTCGATGAGTATGACAACCAGCAGGAGCCATAGGAGTTGTCTTTATTTTTTTGTATGACCTGCTTGTCATTGAATAACGCCATGTAAACTACTTTACTTTATTGCTAAACGTTAGTCATAGAAGTAGAAGTAGTCATTGGCGTGACAACTTCATGAAGACACGATGATGGAGATCATGATGATGGAGATCATGGTGTCAAGCCGGTGACAAGATGATCATGGAGCCCCGGAGATGAAGATCAATGGAGCTATATGATATTGGCCATATCATGTCACAACTATATAATTGCATGTGATGTTTATTATGTTTATGCATCTTGTTTACTTAGGACGACGGTAGTAAATAAGATGATCCCTTACAAAAAATTTCAAGAAGTGTTCTCCCCTAACTGTGCACCGTTGCTACAGTTCGTCGCTTCTAAGCACCACGTGATGATCGGGTGTGATGGATTCTTACGTTCACATACAACGGGTGTAAGACAGTTTTACACAGCGAAAACACTTAGGGTTAACTTGACGAGCCTAGCATGTGCAGACATGGCCTCGGAACACGGAGACCGAAAGGTCGAACACGAGTCGTATGGAAGATACGATCAACATGAGAATGTTCACCGACGATGACTAGTCCGTCTCACGTGATGATCGGACACGGGCTAGTCGACTCGGATCGTGTAACACTTAGATGACTAGAGGGATGTCTAATCTAAGTGGGAGTTCATAATTTATTAGAACTTTATTATCATGAACTTAGTCTAAAACCTTTGCAAATATGTCTTGTAGATCAATGGCCAACGCTAATGTCAACATGAACTTCAACGCGTTCCTAGAGAAAACCAAGCTGAAAGATGATGGCAGCAACTATACGGACTGGGTCCGGAACCTGAGGATCATCCTCATAGCTGCCAGGAAACAATATGTCCTAGAAGGACCGCTAGGTGACGCTCCCGTCCCAGAGAACCAAGACATTATGAATGCTTGGCAGTCTCGCGCTGATGATTACTCCCTCGTTCAGTGCGGCATGCTTTACAGCTTAGAACCGGGGCTCCAAAAGCGTTTTGAGCATCACGGAGCATATGAGATGTTCGAAGAGCTGAAACTAGTTTTCCAAGCTCATGCCTGGGTCGAGAGATATGATGTCTCCGACAAGTTCTACAGTTGTAAGATGGAGGAGAACAGTTCTGTCAGTGAGCACATCCTGAAGATGTCTGGGTTGCACAACCGTATGACCCAGCTGAACATTAACCTCCCAGATGAGGCGGTCATTGACAGAATCCTCCAGTCGCTCCCACCAAGCTACAAGAGCTTTGTGATGAACTACAACATGCAGGGAATGGAAAAGACCATTCCTGAAGTGTTCTCGATGCTGAAGTCAGCAGAGGCTGAAATCAAGAAAGAACATCAAGTGTTGATGGTCAATAAGACCACTAAGTTCAAGAAGGGCAAGGGTAAGAAGAACTTCAAGAAGGACGGCAAAGATGTTGCCGCGCCTGGTAAGCCAGTTACCGGGAAGAAGTCAAAGAATGGACCCAAGCCTGAGACTGAGTGCTTTTATTGCAAGGGGAAGGGTCACTGGAAGCGGAACTGCCCCAAATACTTAGCGGATAAGAAGGCCGGCAACACCAAAGGTATATTTGATATACATGTGATTGATGTGTACCTTACCAGTACTCGTAGTAACTCCTGGGTATTTGATACCGGTGCCGTTGCTCATATTTGTAACTCACAGCAGGAGCTGCGGAATAAATGGAGACTGGCAAAGGACGAGGTGACGATGCGCGTCGGGAATGGTTCCAGAGTCGATGTGATCGCCGTCGGCACGCTGCCTCTACATTTACCTACGGGATTAGTTTTGAACCTTAATAATTGTTATTTAGTGCCAAGTTTGAGCATGAACATTGTATCTGGATCTCGTTTAATACGAGATGGCTACTCATTTAAGTCTGAGAATAATGGTTGTTCGATTTATATGAGAGATATGTTTTATGGTCATGCTCCGATGGTCAATGGTTTATTCTTAATGAATCTCGAGCGTAATATTACACATGTTCATAGTGTAGATGCCAAAAGATTTAAAGTTGATAACGATAGTCCCACATACTTGTGGCACTGCCGCCTTGGTCACATTGGTATCAAGCACATGAAGAAGCTCCATGCCGATGGACTTTTAGAGTCTCTTGATTATGAATCGTTTGACATGTGCGAACCATGCCTTTTGGGCAAAATGACCAAGACTCCGTTCTCCAGAACAATGGAGCGAGCAACCAACTTGTTGGAAATCATACATACCGATGTGTGCGGTCCAATGAGCGTTGAGGCTCGCGGAGGATATCATTATGTTCTCACTCTCACAGATGACTTGAGTAGATATGGGTATGTCTACTTAATGAAACACAAGTCTGAGACCTTTGAAAAGTTCAAGGAATTTCAGAATGAGGTAGAGAATCAACGTGACCGAAAGATAAAATTCTTACGATCAGATCGTGGAGGAGAATACTTAAGTCACGAATTTGATACACACTTAATGAAATGTGGAATCGTTTCACAGCTCACGCCGCCTGGAACACCTCAGCGAACTGGTGTGTCCGAACGTCGTAATCGCACCCTATTGGATATGGTGCGGTCTATGATGTCTCTTACCGATTTACCGCTATCATTTTGGGGATACGCTCTAGAGACAGCTACATTCACTTTAAATAGGGCACCGTCTAAATCCGTTGAGATGACACCGTATGAATTATGGTTTGGAAAGAAACCTAAGCTGTCGTTTCTAAAAGTTTGGGGATGCGATGCTTATGTCAAGAAACTTCAACCTGAAAAGCTCGAACCCAAGTCGGAAAAATGCGTATTCATAGGATACCCTAAGGAAACTGTCGGGTATACCTTCTACTTAAGATCCGAAGGCAAGATCTTTGTTGCCAAGAACGGATGCTTTCTGGAAAAAGAGTTTCTCTCGAAAGAAGTAAGTGGGAGGAAAGTAGAACTCGATGAAGTACTACCTCTTGAGTGGGAAAGTGGCGCAGCGCAGGAAACCGTTCCTGTGATGCCCACACCAACTGAAGAGGAAAACAATGATGATGATCAAGGTACTTCGGATCAAGTTACTGCTGAATTTCGTAGGTCCACAAGGACACGTTCCGCACCAGAGTGGTACGGCAACCCTGTCCTGGAAATCATGTTGTTAGACAACAATGAACCTTCGAACTATGAAGAAGCGATGGCGGGCCCGGATTCCAACAAATGGCTTGAAGCCATGAAATCCAAGATAGAATCCATGTATGAAAACAAAGTATGGACTTTGACAGACTTGCCCGATGATCAGCGAGCGATAGAAAAGAAATGGATCTTTAAGAAGAAGACGGACGCGGATGGTAATGTTACAATCTATAAGGCTCGACTTGTCGCTAAGGGTTATCGACAAGTTCAAGGGATTGACTACGACGAGACTTTCTCTCTCGTAGCGAAGCTGAAGTCCGTCCGAATCATGTTAGCAATTGCCGCATACTATGATTATGAGATATGGCAAATGGACGTCAAAACGGCATTCCTTAACGGGCATCTTAAGGAAGAACTGTATATGATGCAGCCGGAAGGTTTTGTCGATCCTCGGAACGCTAACAAAGTATGCAAGCTCCAGCGATCCATTTATGGACTGGTGCAAGCATCTCGGAGTTGGAACATTCGCTTTGATGAGATGATCAAAGCGTTTGGGTTTATGCAGACTTATGGAGAAGCCTGCGTTTACAAGAAAGTGAGTGGGAGCTCTGTAGCATTTCTCATATTATATGTAGATGACATACTCTTGATGGGAAATAATATAGAATTTCTGGACAGCATTAAGGCCTACTTGAATAAGTGTTTTTCAATGAAGGACCTTGGAGAAGCTGCTTATATATTAGGCATCAAGATCTATAGAGATAGATCGAGACGCCTCATAGGTCTTTCACAAAGCACATACCTTGATAAGATTTTGAAGAGGTTCAAAATGGATCAGTCCAAGAAGGGGTTCTTGCCTATGTTACAAGGTGTGAGATTGAGCTCGGCTCAGTCACCGACCACGGCAAAAGATAAAGAAGAGATGAGTGTCATCCCCTATGCTTCAGCCATAGGATCTATTATGTATGCCATGTTGTGTACCAGACCCGATGTAAACCTTGCCGTAAGTTTGGTAGCAAGATACCAAAGTAATCCCGGCAAGGAACACTGGACAGCGGTCAAGAATATCCTGAAGTACCTGAAAAGGACGAAGGACATGTTTCTCGTTTATGGAAGAGACGAAGAGCTCGTCGTAAAGGGTTACGTCGATGCTAGCTTCGACTCAGATCTGGATGACTCTAAGTCACAAACCGGATACGTGTATATGTTGAATGGTGGAGCAGTAAGCTGGTGCAGCTGCAAGCAGAGCATCGTGGCGGGATCTACGTGTGAAGCGGAGTACATGGCAGCCTCGGAGGCAGCGCATGAAGCGATTTGGGTGAAGGAGTTCATCACCGACCTAGGAGTCATACCCAATGCGTCGGGGCTGATCAAACTCTTCTGTGACAACACTGGAGCTATTGCCCTCGCCAAGGAGCCCAGGTTTCACAAGAAGACCAGGCACATCAAGCGTCGTTTCAACTCCATCCGTGAAAATGTTCAAGATGGAGACATAGAGATTTGCAAAGTGCACACGGATCTGAATGTCGCAGATCCGCTGACTAAACCTCTCTCGCATGCAAAACATGATCAACACCAGAACTCTATGGGTGTTCGATTCATCACAATGTAACTAGATTGGTGACTCTAGTGCAAGTGGGAGACTGTTGGAAATATGCCCTAGAGGCAATAATAAAAGTATTATTATATTTCAATGTTCATGGTAAATGTCTTTTATTCATGCTATAACTGTATTATCCGAAAATCGTAATACACGTGTGAATACTTAGACCACAATATGTCCCTGGTGAGCCTCTAGTTGACTAGCTCGTTGTGATCAACAGATAGTCATGGTTTCCTGACTATGGACATTGGATGTCGTTGATAACGGGATCACATCATTAGGAGAATGATGTGATGGACAAGACCCAATCCTAAGCATAGCATAAAAGATCGTGTAGTTCGTTTTGCTAGAGCTTTGCCAGTGTCAAGTATCTCTTCCTTCGACCATGAGATCGTGTAACTCCCGGATACCGTAAGAGTGCCTTGGGTGTATCAAACGTCACAACATAACTGGGTGACTATAAAGGTGCATTACAGGTATCTCCGAAAGTATCTGTTGGGTTGACACGGATCGAGACTGGGATTTGTCACTCCGTATGACGGAGAGGTATCTCTGGGCCCACTCGGTAATGCATCATCATAATGAGCTCAATGTGACCAAGGTGTTGGACACGGGATCATGCATTACGGTACGAGTAAAGTGACTTGCCGGTAACGAGACTGAACAAGGTATTGGGATACCGACGATCGAGTCTCGGGCAAGTAACGTACCGATTGACAAAGGGAATTGCATACAGGGTTTGATCGAATCCTCGACATCGTGGTTCATCCGATGACAACATCGAGGAGCATGTGGGAGCCATCATGGGTATCCAGATCCCGCTGTTGGTTATTGACTGAGAGCGTCTCGGTCATGTCTGCATGTCTCCCGTACCCGTAGGGTCTACACACTTAAGGTTCGGTGACGCTAGGGTTATTAGGAAGACTAGTATGTGACTACCGAATGTTGTTCGGAGTCCCGGATGGGATCCTGGACGTCACGAGGAGATCCGGAATGGTCCGGAGGTAAAGATTTATATATGGGAAGTTGTCAAACGGACACCGGGAAGTTTCGGGGTCATACCGGTATTGTACCGGGGCCACCGGAAGGGTTCCGGGGGTCCACCGGGAGGGGCCACCCCTCCCGGGGGGCCACATGGGCTGCGTGGGGCGGGGAGCCAGCCCCTGGTGGGCTGGCCGCACCCCCTCCCTTGGGCCCATGCGCCTCTGGTTGAGGGGGGAACCCTAGAGGGGGCGCCCCCTTGGCTTGGGGGGCAAGCCACCCTCTCCCCTCTCCCCTAGGCCGCCGCACCCCCCCCCCTAGATGGGTTCTAGGGGGCCGGCCCCCTTCTCCCTTCCCCCTATAAATAGAGGGGTGAGGGGAGGGCAGCCGCACCACCCTCCAAGGCGCAGCCCTCCCCTCCCCAACACCTCTCCTCCTCCGTTGTGTGCTTGGCGAAGCCCTGTCGGAGTACTGCCTCTCCACCATCACCACGCCGTCGTGCTGCCGGTGGAGCTATCTTCCTCAACCTCTCCTTCCCCCTTGCTGGATCAAGAAGGAGGAGACGTCTCCCGTCCCGTACGTGTGTTGAACGCGGAGGTGTTGTCCGTTCAGCACTTGGTCATCGGTGATTCGAATCACGTCGAGTACGACTACATCATCACCTTGCAAGCTTCCGCACGCGATCTACAAGTGGTATGTAGATGCAAACTCTCTCCCTTGACTCGTTGCTTAGATGAACTCATAGATGGATCTTGGTGAAACCGTAGGAAAAATTTTAATTTTCTGCAACGTTCCCCAACAGTGCTGTGGTGGACGAGTGTGCCGATGAAGAAGGGGAGGGACACGAAGGTGCTACGGTACCGTAGAGAAGTCTATTTTACGGTGGGGATAGAAAATGGGGAGTAATGAGTACTCTGGGTGCCGGGGTGGGGATGGATGGGTGGGGTGAACGTGAAGTTACCAAAAGAGCCCCCGAGCAACCAGTATCCGTCGGCCTGTTTCAGCCAAGGGTATGATGGTAATTAACTTTGCATTGGACGAATCTGAGTCGCGGGAGATCTTGAAGGAGGCGGGAGATTTTGCGGCTGACCTGAAAAATTGTAACACTGTACTACTCCCTACTCCCCGTCTGGCGTGTTGAGTGATTGGGCTGAGCAGCTAGGAGTACTGTGATCCCTCTGTTTTTATTTACTCTGCATATTAGGTTTACTGAAGCCAGACTTCCTAAAGTTTGACCAAGTTTATCGAGATTTTGTACATGTGGGAGGAGAAGAGACAATAGGTTTGACGAGAGAGCTCAAAAGAACGTGGACTAGAGGGGAATCTTGTGGGCCGAGGGATTGATAATTTTGTGCGGGAGGGAGGGTGAGGGAGAGAGAGGGGGGAGGAGTTACTTAGCCGTCGTCACATCATCCTTCTTCCAAATGGCCCCGCAGTCTCTAGTGCGGTCTAGTCGTCTTCGTTCTTCCCGATGCCCTCCTTGAAGATCAAGGTGGTGTGCATGTGGGGGTGCAGATGAGCACAAGTGAAAGTGGTCGCTATATAACCTTGGATGGGGATGGATAGTGTGCTCGGAGGGGTGGGGGGCTGTGTGTGTCAAATATTCAGAGAAATCAAACCTATGCAGAGAATGCGTGTGCATACTGAGCATGCGAGAGAGGCTAATGGTGCAAGACAAATACATTGTGTGCATCTTGTCCGTGCACGTTGGAGCTGTGGCGACTGAAAGACTTCATCCATCGCCCTCTGCATTGGTGGAAAACACTTCGAAATACCCTCCCAACCGGCCGCCGAATCGTCCTCTGACCTGACCGGGTCAGACGGCGTAATCATTGTTGGCAGATGGATGGATGGGGTTATTGTGCCCGGCGCGGTGGGGTTGGGGGTGGCGCTACTCCTCGAGGTCCACATCCTCTCCCTGCGACGCCGCTTCCCTCTCCCATTGCCTCCTTCGCCGGTCCCTCAAGGCGACGTTCTCCAAGGACGAGAGACCCACGGACGACGCCGAAGAAGCCACCGTGGCGGCGGTGTGGGATGGGCTGGTCGACATCTACGACGACAGATGGGGGTCGGCGGCGAGGATGGGGAAACAAGTGTGGACGATGGCGTCGGCTTGGACGCGTGAAATGATGCAGGCACGCGGGAGAGGGGTGGTGGGTTTGTTGGACTTGGGGAATTTGGTTAATTTATCGTAAGGCCACGTTGCTTGGTCCAAGGTAGCGGACACGCTCGGGTCTCCTCATACCCGTGGACGTTTAGTGATGGTATGAGAAGCCTCTCTAGGTCTCTCTTTTTTTATTGGTCAATGGCCATGTCATCCCGTCGTTTGAAGCCAGTTTGAGACGTCGTATAGATACTCTCTTAACAATAGCTATGAGTGGCCATACCGTGTACGTTTACAGGGAATCCGATCACACATCGAGTCCCAACAAAGTTGATGTTAAGGTACGGGATGGTCCTCTGACCTCCTCTTACTTGCCCAAATCAGGCACGTGGGCGACAGAGACGTTTGAGTGTTCGTCCGCTAATTCCAGCTTTCATTTCCCTTTCCCGTATAATAATTGTTTTCTTTGTCGTTTCGATTCTCTCGTCGCCATCAGACCCAAAAAAAAGTTTTCCCCTCCATTTATTCGAAATAATCGTTGCAATTTGAGTGGTGAGAAATCGCTTTGACAGCACTAACATCGATCCAATTGGACGTGTAAATCACAGCTGGTCCATGCTTTGGCTAGCACCACCGTCTGATTTCGATCAAATTGATCGCGCTGGTGCAAGTTGTTCACATGGTGACGTGATCTCTACCTTTTATTTGGTTCTGCAACGTGTTGGGCATATAGTGCACTGCAGTGCTCGATCGATCACTTGGATTGTGCCGCAGCTTTCACCGCCACTACGATCTGGTCTACTCTGTTTCTGGCTAGAGAGCTGCTATACACATGACGTTTTTGGACGATGCATGAACGACGCTCCACATCTAGCCATTGAATCAGGGAATAAAGTGCTTCACATCCATCTGATTGTAAATCGTGCGTGCATCGTGCATGGAGTGTCGTCTGTCTAGTATTTTCGTTCTGGCTAATCAGCAAATGGCTCTTCTTTAATTTGGGCAAACAAAAATAGCATTCATAGCATCGATGCGATGAAAACCCAAGATAGCTCATCCGTTGGCACGGTCATTGTTGCCAAATTACATCCTACTTGTCCGCATTTGGTTTTTCAAAAAATATACGGCTAAAATCAACACTGGATAAGATTGGTTGTGGACGTGTATACAAGTTCCTTTTACCTCCTCCCAGATCGCATATGAGCCCCCGCGGCGTCCCTCCCGCAGCCGACTCGGGCGGCGGCGCGCACCTCCCTCCCCTCCCCACCCTCACTGCCGGCCGGAGCCGCCGGGGCAAATCCCCTCACGATGGCCGGCGGTGGGGCCCCTTTTCTCTACTGCTCGGGAATGGCTGATGCGGGGCGGCCTGTCCTGGCAGCGGCTCTCGCGGGCGTGGGACTCGGCGGCATGATGGCGGAGGCTTACGGCGGTTGCGTCCTTGCGACATCGCGCACGCATAGTTCGGCGGCGGCGACGTTTGACCTGGATCCTGGGGCTGTGGCACTGGAAGGTGGTGGCGGGTGAAGCTTGATTTTCCGCGGCGGCATGGCGTGGTGTTGTCCTTGTCCAAAGTGAATCTGTGCCGGCCATCTGGTGGCTTTCGCTCCGGATTGGTTCGGATCAGAGACGGTGACGAGCGCGCGGAGTTCCTCTCGAGGGCTCTCATGGTTTGGCTAGTTGGGGTGGCGGCTCTCCTCCCATGATCCAGTGGTGGCACACACACAGGCAGTGGTCGATGTGCCAGGGCTCTCACGGTGGCAATGCTGCTGTGGATGGTCATCGGATCTGGGCGGCAAGTTCTGAGGCTTTGAAGGCGGTCTGGACGATGCACAGGTTATTGGTGGATGTTGTTAGGATAGATCCAGGTGAAAACCTGGTCTTCGGCCGGTGGCCGGAGCCGGTGATGTTGACGCCCTTGGCATCGTTTTCTTTAAAAAGGCATCATCGAGGTGAAGCTCTCAACTTCTCCTGCTACCTCCGGGGGAAACCTTTGATTAGTTGATTAGTTGATCAGATGATGGCGATGCTCCTGAGTCATTCTCTTCTTGAGGGCGTCATTCTTTTGGTCTCTCATTTCTTTCTTGGTTTTCATTGGTTTTCTTTGTTTCTTTCTCAAAGTTTCTCAGTTTTCATTCATTTGAATTGGTTTATTTGGTTTTTCATTTTCTTAGTTTTGTTTTTGTTTTTATTGGGTTTTCTTCATTTTCTTGTCAATTTCATTGGGTTCTTCTTGGTTGAACACATGCTAACTTTTTTCAATACACATTGAACATTTTTAGATATATGATCAAAGTATTCACACACATTTTTTTATACATTTTAATATTTTTCAAATGTTTGCTCAATATTTTTTCTATGTTTTATGTAAAGTGTTTTTGTATTATATTTCTTAGAATATTTGGAATTATAAACGAAACCAAAATAAGGAAAAAACATGAGAAAGGACAAAAAAACAAGGCTCTGGCTTCCCACGCGCATGGGCTGGCCTATGTCGCTCACGCCTTCACCGAGTCGAGCAAGACATAGGTCGCCCACCGGTTATTGCCTATTGTACAAGCCGACGAACACTCACCTTCCATCCTAGGCTTGGGCCATTTCGTTTTCCTCAACCTTCAAAAAATGGGTGCGGGCGAGAAATTCGAACACCCAACCTTGCAAATTCAGTACAACCCTCAATAGCCAATTGGAAAAGACTCGCATTCTTTTCCTTAGGCTACTTTTTGTATTACTTTCTTATTTTCTACTTCTTTTCAATATATGAACTTTTTTCTTAAATTCACATTTTTTTTACCGAATCCGTCAATTTTTTAATTGTACGAATGTTTTTAAAATACAGAAACTCATTTCAGTTTTTAAGTATTCAAAATCAATACACTTTTCTCAGTTTTATGATTTTTTTCCAAAATCAATGAACTTTTACTAATTCCTGATTTTTTTTCAAGATTTGTGAACTTTTTCCCATTTTTCATGAACTTCTATCAATAGTCATGAACATTTTTCTTAAAAAATAAATTTTATGAAATTCATGAACTTATTTTCAAATTTCATGAAATTTTTTGGGGTTTTTTTCAAAATCGATGAATTTTTTTCAAGTTTGTGAACTTATTTAGGAAAAATAAATGAACTTTTTTCATTTTTCACGAACTTTTATCAAATGTCAAGAAATTTTTGAAATGCATGAACATATATTCAAATTTCCTGAATTTTTGCAAATTTCACTACAAAAAAATCAAATTGCTGAAATTTTGAATTCATGAAAAGATCAAATTCATGATACTTTTTCTCAAATGCGCATTTTTTATATCTTTGTAAACTTTTTCATATTTTTATGACCTTTTCAAACTCTCAATCTTTTTTCCAAATTCACGAACTTTTCACCAATCGATGAACTTTTCAATGCTCCAATTCTTTTTTGATTTCACACTTTTTCAACAGTATTATAAAACCAGCCGGTTTTTTCTCTACATGACCAACAACACAATAAACGAAAAAAAATGAATGGGCCGAGCGAGACCGGGCGAAGCGAGCAGCTAGAATGAAGTTGGGCCAAAGCCTGCTTGCATCACATAGTAAGTTGGCGCTTAAGACGCTTACAGGGCCTCTCCCGATTGGGAAGGCAGATCCTATTTGGCACTTCAGGCATCCGTTTGTATACATTTTGCAAACGGGCGCCTACAGTCCTCCGCGCTAGGTCGGCCCAACCCCATCTGCTTATCTGATTTGGAAAACGCAAAAAAAGGACGCCCGTCGAGGGAATTGAACCGGTGACCTCCCGCTTCAAGGGAGGCTGCGCTAACCACACGGCGACTTAGGCGGATCTGATAAGGTACAACTTTTTTCATGTCTCTTTCATTGTTCTTTTATTTTTCCTTTTTCCCTTTGTCATTTTTTGTTTTTTAATTCTTCTTCCTTAATTCATGAAAACTGTTCAAATTCTTAAAAAAATCAAACCGATGATTTTTTTATTTTTGGTAATAATTTTTGAAAATCAATGAACTTTTTTCTTCACATCGATGAACCTTTTCCCTTTTCCGTTGATTTTTTGTATTTTTGATGAACTTTTTGAAAATCGATAATTTTTTGACCTTTTTCCAAATTTGTTGATTTTTTTTCAAAATTGTGATTTTTTCCGAATTTGATGACTTTTTTTCGACGAACTTCTTTTCAAATTTGTCAACCTTTTGATGTTTGTGAAATTTTTCCAAAATCCATGAACAATTTTGAATTCTCAATTTAAAAAAAATTGCAATTTTTTCCATTTCCTTTATGGAATTGACCAATCAACTGTTCAACCGCGACCAGTGCAAAAACGATCAAGCAAACAAGTGGGGGGTGGGGGCGAACTGGCCAGGATGATCAAGCGATCTAGGCCGGCCCATGATCGTGCCCGCGTGAGTGCCGGGATCGGGAACCGGCGGCCAACATCATTGATTAGGGACTCCTAGTTGGGAGCTCTCCTACGAAAGATCTCCTAATCCGATGTTAAGCGCCCAATAAGCTCTTCGTTCGCGCTCCTATGAAGGGTTATTGGCTCCTACGACGCACAGGGCGCAATGCATGGTGGCAGCCCAATAAGCCCTTTGTCCTCGCTCGCCCGTTCACTCGTCTCTACTCAAACGCTATTTCTTTCACAGATTTTTTCTATAGCTGCTCATCTTTGTCTCAGAAAAAAAAACTGCTTATTTTTTATCAATTTGTAAAAAAACACAAATTTGAAGAATATTAGTGGGTTCAAAAAATGTTCATGGATTTGAAAAAATGTTGGCGGATTTGAAAAAATAGCTCATGGATTCGTCAGAAGAACTACTACTACTAGGGTTTCTTCCCCTATCCCTTAGCGGCCAAGGCAGACTCCCCCCTCAAAACTTCGCTGATGAGCTCATTGATTCACCTCCCCTCTGCATTTCTCTTCGGCGGCCGATGTTGTGGAGGACAATCCCCACACCTCCGCTCCAGTTAGTAGTTTAGGTTAGGGTTCTTAATCTTCACAAGCAGCGGTGGAGACAGGCCCTAGGCAGCATGGGGTGTGAAGATGGATTCCTTCATTGCCTGTAGCTATAGTGCTCGAAGGTGGCCTGGGGCTTGCCGTAATCCTGGAGATGCTGATGCTCACAAGTGTGGCTCTCAAGAGGATGAAGGCATTTCTTCTTCGAGTTTGTCTTCCGGGCTTCGATCTTCATTGAGTTTGTCCGTTTGGACATACTGGATGGAGTTCCAATGTAGATTCATGACCTCTCCTTGGGACGGTGAAATTAGGGTTTCTCATCGTGGGGCGAGATTTGGTGTCAGGTGATTCAGATCTATTCTTCAACGAGGGCTACCGCTCCACGGTGTTGGTTCTTAGGGGCACATGCACGAAGACTTCATGGCTGTCATAGACAAGGTCAAACCAGTCCCGACAGGGAAGCGGCAATTGCGACGCGTCATCGGCTCATTCTGGCGATGGTAGTGGTCATTTGGTGCTATGGGAATCTATATGTAATTTTTATTATGTTTAAGGTGCCTGCAGTGAACTTTTATGTAGCAATTGAACGGGGAAAGTATACGGAAAAGATAGTCCTTTTCAATTTTGATTATCTATATATTAGTTCGTTTCTATTTCAAGATATCAATATCTATATATTAGTATTAGTTCTCAATTTTGATTATCTATATATTAGTTCGTTTCTATTTCTAGATATCTATTTCTATATATTAGTACTAGTTTTTTTTGACAATATATATATATATGTATTAGTTAGTAGTACTATTAGTTAACTATCTTAGTTTTGTGAGTTCTTTCTTCCATGAACTGTCGGCACAAGTCATACATTTTTTTTCTGTGGACCGAGGAGAAAGGGGGCTCTGTGCCATGAGAGAGAGAAGCACAGAGGTCAACCGGCTTTAAATATGAAACATGGTTTTATTAGATCATTTAAAAAAAACTACTACATGCAGCTACCAAGAAGGGCTATGTAGTACAAGATGTTGACAAAGGGGAGCGCGGCTGAATCTGAATTACTTTGTAACTATCGTTCGATCTACCATACAACACTTGGCTGAAGCAAAATTAAGCAAATCAAAAGGCCGAGAGCAGAACTGGATTGAGAGGCTAACTTGGAGCAGAGGGCGCGCCATTCCATACCACCATTGCATTCCGTTCGATTTTCACTGCACCACCCGTAGCAGCAGCAAGATCTGAAGGAAGATGTAGGATACTCCCCCGATGGTGGCGTACCGGAGCTTGCTCTCCCCCTCCAGCTCGGCGAAGTCATCGTCAACGGACTTGCTAAAACCCCCGGCGAGCCATGCCACGTTCTTGTACCCGTCGTCGTGCAGCATCCTCACCGCAATCAGCGACCTTGAATTGATTAACAGCCCAGCCAAAAGCTTTATCCACATCAGTCAACGTGGACAGTACAGGCATGCCACTTAATCATCCGTTTGTCACCGCAGCAAAGTATATATAGTCTACTAATTACCTGAGGCCTTCGCCGCATGCGACGAGCAGCTTGGCGTCCTTCCCGGCGACGGCGGCGGCGACGTCGTCGAGGAAGCGGTCGTTCATCTTGGTGAAGGACTGCCCGGTCCAGAGCCCGATGTAGCCCAGGTGGACCCACTTCTTGAGCAGCGTCACTGGGCCCATGTCGTCGTCGGCCATGAACAGCGGCACGTGCACGGACCCCCGAACGGCGGCGCGGTCGTGCTCCCAGGCCGGCCGGACATCCAGCAGCTGGAACCCCTCTGAGCCCATGACCTCCACCGCGTCCCTCGGCCGGACGGCTTTCACCGCGCCCGACCGCACCAGCTCCTCCGCCCCTCCTGCCCACGACGTCGCCTGCGCCCTGATGCGAGAGCGAGACACGCCCGAGGATGCAGAGGAGAAGCAGGCGGCCGCGGTCGCCGCAGCACCCATGGCCATGGATTCCGCCCGCTCGTGCTTAGTTTCTTCAGCTCCGTGCTCTGGCGATTGGCTCGTCGTCCCCTTGCCCTTGCCAGGGAACCATGGAAGGATACGTTTCCAGGTCTCTTATCCACTATGATTTTCTTAGGTTCAATCAGCACCGTCGACACAGCGGGCCCCTTACATTCCTGATCGCACGATCACTCCTAACAGATCAGGCGGTGACGGGAAGCAACTCAAAAGTCTTTTCACGGTTCTACCAGCCGCCAAAAGGTCTTACATCTGCGACAAATCAATCTAATCTACTCCAGCTAGCTATCATATGACACGCATGATACACTACAACACATGTGCAATGCAACACACGCACTCCTAGTCTGCCGGCCAAGAGGTGACTAGACAAACTCGAAGCTCATGAGAAGCTTCACGCTCTTGAACTTCATCCCCTTGTGGTCGAAGAGCGGCACGGTGCGGATCCCCGGCCACAGCTCCGACACAGGAAGGACGGTCTGCCCGCCGAAGTCGTCCTCGTTCACATCGTACTCGTGCACCTCCACACGCAGCAGAGCGATCTCCGGCACGGTCAGCGGGAAGGTGAACCCATCTTCCCACATTGGGACCCAGCTATCCTCCACGACTCTAGTCTTCCTCATCACCGAGTCCGACGGAACTCCGGCTATGCCCACCTGCTCGTTGGGCGGCATTCAAATTTCAGTTCTTGCTTCAGTTGGCGTTCACTTGTATACATTGCACGCTGATTTCCAATGTTTCTGGCACTTCTTTTCCGATTCTACTTATCATTTTGATGATGAAACACAGTGATTCTGGCAATACCTTTGCATAAAAATCTGGAGGGGAATATGAATCGAAATGTGTCTGCTTAAAATCCTGCTGCCAACCATCGCCCATGTACACTTTGACCTGAGAACCAGTAGGCACGTGAAACCCGTTTCTGAATTTCAGAAACGAAAAAGGAAAGGAAGGAATGCATTATGCACCTTCAGTGTTTTCTTTACAGGTAAGTCTGCTGTCGGATCGAAAACCTTTCCATCCGGACAAGTTTGCATTAAGAAATCTGGTTTCTTCACATAGCCACAGCCTCCATTGGCTTTGTAAAATCCATTCATTAACCAAAGGGCTCTGCCGTACCCCTGCAAAAATAAAATGGCAGGCCTTATGTTAGCAACAACTGAAGAGCGCATGGATAACGAACATAGCACAACCAGTAGCAGAGATAAATTGTCAACCAAAAAAAAACATGCACCATAACGCAACTAATCAAGGCAATTCACATCCTGTAACTGGAGATCTGTAAACAGTAGGTATCCAAACACAATATAATATCTTGCTAAAATCACAACTGCACCTGCATATTGAACGCCACCATTTGAGCACCATGCACCCAGCCAAGAAATGGGTTGTAGTTGGATGAATTGAAGCGGGTCCCCTTTGGGTATATTCTCAGTAGATTTCTTTGTGTAAAGCTGCTTGTAACAAACAGGATGAAAACTTCAGTAAGACAAAGAGAAGTGGATCCTAACAGTTTTGATTCACAGAAAAGGGAATGATATGACTGTATCCCTACATTGTTTCCTGGTCAATTTAATAAATTTACTAAGCGAACCTCACTATCTTCGGACCATGACATGCCGCCACTTTTGCAAGTTCTTGCTCACTCAAACTGAGGCGCCTAACTTTCTCCGGGTCACTGTTCAAGGCGTCAACAAGAGAACCCTTCGGCTTTCCTGCTTTAATAGTAATAAGGTGTTTATACTCCAGTGGTGCATTCTTGCGCACTATCTGTTCATCATCTTCATCTACACCTCTTTCGGGGTATGACATATCGTCCTGATGGTGATTAGTAAATCTCGACATAAAGATGATGTACGAAAAAAAAGGTAGAAACGTTTTGCTTAACTTTGAACCAATTACCTTGTTGGCATCTTGCAACTCATCCTGAATATCGGGGACTTCTATACCCCATGCTGATTCTTCATTTTCTCCTTTGCTAAACTTTGGCTCAATGTCTCTATCTTTCATAGTACCACCCTTTGCTTCAAGGTACTCCTTTGGGGGCTTTGTTGAGAGGATTACACGCCCCTTTAGTGCTTCCGGTGAAGGAAATTCTTGAAGATGTTTTGATTCAGGATAGTACAGGATATCTCCAAATACTTCAAGGACCATCTAAATAGAATTCAGAACTACATTCGAGAGAATCATCCAGACAAGATATAAATTATATAAAGAAAATACAGTACCTTAGCTACTTTTGCCTGAAGATCAGATGTAAGGTGATCTTCTAATGTTATAATAACAGGGTAGGGAGATGCGACAAAGGCATATTCTTTGATGGATGTCAAACATTTCAAAAGTGACACTGGGGCAGTAAGTGTCCTACAAAGAGTCAAAGAATTAGAATGAAGTCAGCATATGGAATGCACTTTGTATTTGCAGTACAGTTATCTTGCAACAAATAAATGTTGTAGAAAGCTTCTTGAAGGAAGGATTTGTCATATGTACCTTCCATGGAGAATATCTATGTCATCTTTAGAAGAATTTGGCCACATGTCTAATTCAATTACACGAACACCTATTTGCAGTGCCTTGATTATGGGAGCATCACTACAATCACTGCTAAGTTGATTGCCAGTAAGATATGAGTTGTGTCCGGTGTATATGAAGTAGTGGGACAAAGGTGCATTCATGTCATGATGGACCTGGCAACCATGAGATTTACAGTCAACGGACATCTCAAACCAAATACCACACTCTAAGTTACATCAAAATTCAAAGCGGAGCTTGTCATGCTAATCCACAGCAGATAGTTGACACCAAAACTTAAATAAATAAAGCAGATAATGGCCAACGGAACATTCAGATACAGCTAGTCATCAGAGCTTTGTAGAGATTTAGTTATACTTTATACTAAAGTGTATGTGTAATTCCATATATCAACCATCAGCTTGCTGAGCATGATGCATCATGATAATGACACTACATTCGAACACTTAGGCAAGGCAATGCCTAATGCCTTCACATCCCACAAAGAGTTTGTATGTCTTTAAGTTTTGTAGCAGTTATGATAAATAACTTAATGCAGCATCTAAGTAGTATTTGGCACCAGTGTGGCTGCCACATCCAACTACAAAAGAGCAATCTGCATTACGGTTCGAGAAATACCAAGACATAGTCACATGATCCTGTGATAGCGACAATGGCTGGTAATATTCAAATAACATGTTCACCACGAAGCAGTTTGCCAAGCACAAGTCCCCTTCTAAACTGTGATGATCAGTAAGGCCGTAAATGCCACCAATTCACCTCGTCGTGTAACCTGCGCAGGATGCTGATTGCTACCTTTGACTGACGGATGGGCGGGTTGAGGTCCTCGGAGAAGAGAAAGTTGTGGAAGTCGTCGACGGTGAGGGCCGGCCTTCCGAATCGCGGGGTGCGGCTGCGGCCCTGGAGGAACCGGTCCACGATCCGCTCCGCCGCGTCCATTCCGCCGTCGCCGTCGAGCTCCCCGGTGGCGGCTAGGTATCGGCGGAGCTCGTCGACGCCCATGTACGGCGTGCCGCCGGAGAAGCGGGAGAAGAGCGTGCGCACATCCTCCGGCGTGGTCGCGTCGGGCGGCGCGAACCTGCGCGTGAAGAAGATGCAGCACTTGTACGTCCCCATCTCCGCCGCCTCAGCCTCGGCGCCCGGTCCCCCTGGATCGCCCGGTTTTCTCTCCTCGTTTGGTCCCCGGGGAAGGAGACGTGTGCGTGTGGGAGGCGCCTCAGGAGAAATTTCCCTCTCCATTTTGGGATTTCTCGTTCCCTCATTGCGAGTTTTGAGGGCGATTCGAAGGTGGGGGGCGGTGTGAGGGGGAGGACGGGAGACGCGGAGGCGAGTTTGTAACTTCCAGGAGGAGGAGCGGTTAAGTCTCGCCATTCATCTTTGATCCCTCTCTATACTTGTGTACAAGATTTTCTTTTCCTTTTTCTTTTTGATACTAATAACATAGTACACCTTTTTCTTTTTGGAAATACTACTATAGAACTAGCACCAGTTCCTTAAGATTTCCGAGCAAATATGACGCCAACCGTCCAATCAATCAATCCGCATGGATCTCGATCCTCTATCTTTCCCTCGGCGATGTCTCGGCGCGGGTGTTGTGGCGGCAGCCCGTGGTTTCCGACCAGACCCCGGCGAGGGTGGTGCGTAATATGACGCGGGAGGTTCGGTTCATCGCCGGCGCACGGTGTGGGTCACTGCGTTCAAGGTGCCAGGAGGCGGCCACCGACTACTAGCGCGGGTCATGGCAGAGCCGCGTTCAGCGCGCCGCCGTGTCAGACATGTCCCTCTTCTTCTCCGATGTTGGCTACGTCCATTGCGGAGGCGGCAACACCTAGGTTGCCTCCTATTCCTTGCCATCGTCTGCATCTCTTAATCGCCGTCCACCAGCTCAGTTGCCCTCCGGTCCCCCTGAGCTCAGATTGGAGCTCTTCGATGAGCCACCTTTCTTTTTCCCTTCTTTCCCACACTGACTCGTCCGCTGTGAACTCGAGGGTCCCGGAGCGAATGTTGTTGAAAGAAGACGATGAAGACACCATCAGCGCCATAGCTTCCATACAAGCTTGCCCCATGATGGACGCCAACTGTCATAGATATTTCGCTGACAAGACCTATAGGATTGTGATTGGAGGAGCGTCATGTCCACCGAAAGGTATTGATGAGAGTACACACAAGGAATAATACAGGTTTGGGCCCTCGTCGAAGGAGGTAATATTGTACTCCTGTGTGTAGTGTTCTTGCTCTTGCGTGTAGGGTTACAAGTGAGTTCAAACCTCAGTCGGCTGCCCTTCTTCCATCTTATATAGAGTGTGTCAGGAGAGGTGCCATAACGGGCTGATATAAATGCTAACAATAACAGACATTGATACGTCTTCAATGTATCTATAATTTTTTATCGTTTCATGCTATTATAATATCAATCTTGGATGTTTTATATGCAACTATATGTCATTATATATCATTTTTTGGGACTAACTTATTAACTTAGTGCGAAGTGCCAGTTGCAGTGTTTTGCCTGTTTTTGGTTTTCCAAGATATCAGTACCAAACGAAATCCAAATGCCACAAAAAATTTTGATGATTTTTTTCTGGACATAAGAGACTCTAGAAGATTCGGGAGAGAGTCAGAAGACGAAGGGCGGCTCACAAGCCACCAGGGGGCGCCCTGGTGCCTTGTGGGGCCCTCGTTGCAAGATAAATCAATCTAGTTGGCCAAAGAAAATCAATAGATCGGAGAGAAATACGAAGCTATAACGCATATAGGGGTTCAGAGAAAACTCAAATAATATTCATGGATGAATCTGATCATAAACTCATAATTCATTGGATCCCGATAAACACATCACAAAAAGTCATTACATTAAATAGATCTCCAAGAACATCAAGGAGAACATTGTACAGAAGATTAAAGAGAGAGCAGAAGCCATTTAGCTACTAGCTATGAACCCGTGCTACTTGTGAGCTGCTTTGGGATTTCCTCGAAGAGGAGAGGAAGATGCGATACAGTAGAGATAAGTATTTCCATCAGTTATAAAACCAAGATTATCAATCCAGTAGGAGAACCAAGCAACGACTCGTGAACAACACCTGAACACAAACAACAAATACTTCCAACCAAAAGCGAGCAAGGGGTTGTCAAGCCTGATAATCCGCAAGTGTAAGAAATCATCATAGCAATTTCCAAAGGTGGAAGTGATATGTATGGAGTGTCGAACCCATAAGGAGCTAAAGGTAATATCAATTTTCTCTCAAGTCCTATGTTTCACTGATACGACTCCACGTACACCGAACGTTTGCTTTCATCTAGAAACGAGAAATAAAACTACGCTATGGGTATAAAGAGAATAGCTTTGCATAATATCAGAGAACTAAAATATTAAAATAGGTGTTGTTAACATAAAGTTAGAATATATTATTATATATTATAAATAGCGGGTGTGGAATAGTGCTGGATCGATGTATTATCCTAGGCAATTGTTAACAAGATCGGTAATCATTATTATAATTTTATATGAGGGAGAGGCATAAGCTAACATACTTTCTCTACTTGGATCATATGCACTTATGATTAGAACTTTAGCAAGCATCCGCAATTACTAAAGATCATTAAGGTAAAACCCAACCATAGCATTAAAGCATCAAGTCCCCTTTATCCCATACGCAACAACCCCCTTACTCGGGTTTAAGCTTCTATCAATCTAACAACCCATTATAAGTGGATCATGAACGTATTGCAACACCCTACAGAGAGAATCTTTCACATGCTGCGCGACACGGAAGGCACCATAGGACAGCACCAAAATAAAACATACAACTCAAACCAATCTAAATCATTAATCAACCCATAAGACAAAAGAAATCTACTCAAAACATCATAGTATGACAACACATCATTGGATCATAATATGTGGCATAAAGCATCATGTTCAAGTAGGGGATTACAGCGGGGTGTGGGAGAGTGGACCGCTTAAAAGAGATGAGGAAGGTGATGAAGATGGTGATGTTGTTGAAGACAAGCACCGCGATGATGGTTCCCCCGACAGCACTCTGGCGCCACCGAGACAGAGAGGGGGAGAGGGTCTCTCCCTTGTTCTTCCTCCTCCATGGCCCTCAGTGATGATGGCCCCCTCCGGCAGGGTGCCGGAGATGGGCTAGATTGATTTTTCGTGGCTACAGAGGCTTGCGGTGGTGGAGCGTCTGATCTAGGGTTCTTTTCGGGGGTTTTGGCATTTATAAGAATTTTTGGCGTCGGTCTCACGTCAAGGAGGTGCCCGAGGGGCCCACAAGCCCTCGGGCCCCCCCGGGGCGCGCATATGATGACCCACAAGTATAGGGGATCAATTGTAGCCTCTTTTGATAAGAGTGTCGAACCCAACGAGGAGCTAAAGGTAGAACAAATATTCCCTCAAGTTCTATCGACCACCGATACAACTCTATACACGCTTGACGTTTGCTTTACCGGAAACAAGTACAAAACTATTTTGCAAGGATAAAACTATGAGTACTTTGCGAGAATAAAAATACGGATAAATTGCAAGGTAATAAAAGTGGAAAGCTTTTGTCAATAAGAAAGTTATTTGTCCCTAGGCAATCGATAACTAGACCGGTAATCATTATTGCAATTTTATTCGAGGGAGAGGCAAAAGCTAACATACTTTCTCTTCTTGGATCATATGCACTTATGATTGGAACTCTAGCAAGCATTCGCAACTATTAAAGATCATTAAGGTAAAACCCAAACATTGCATTATAAGGCATCAAGTCCTCTTTACTCCCATACGCAAACAACCTACTTACTCGGGTCTGTGCGTCTGTCACTCATGCCACCCACCATAAGCAAATAATGAACATATTGCAAACCCTACAGCGGGGATCCCTCATGCTTGCGCGACACGGAGAGCACCATAGGACAGCACCAATAATAAAACATTCAACTCAAACCAATCATGATCATCAATTAACCCATAGGACAAAACGGATCTACTCAAACATCATAGGATAGCCATACATCATTGGGAAATAATATATAGCGGTGAGCACCATGTTTAAGTAGAGATTACAACGGGTAAAAGAGGGGTTACACCGCTGCATAGAGGGAGAAGAGTTGGTGATGACGGCGATGAAGTTGTTGGTGTAGATCGTTGTCGCGATGATGGCCCCGGCGGTGTTCCGGCGCCACCGGGAGAGAGGGGGAGAGAGCCCCCCTTCTTCTTCTTCTTCTTCTTCTTCCTTGACCTTATCCCTAGGTGGGAGAAGGGTTTCCCCTCTGGTCCATGGCCTCCATGGCATGGGAGGGGCGAGAGCCCCTCCAAGATTGGATCTGTCTCTCTGTCTCTCTCTGTTTCTATGTTTCAGATTCTGCCCTTTCACCGTTTCTTATATTCCCGGAGATCCATAACTCCGATTGGGCTGAAATTTGGACATGATTTTTATCCGGATATTAGCTTTCTTGCGGCGAAAGAAGGGCACCAACCGCCTTATGGGTTGGCCACGATCAGGGATGCGCCCCTGCCTCGTGGCCCCCTCGGGCATCGTCTCACATTGATTCCACTTCCCAAAATTAACATATATTCCAAAAAAATCTCCGTCAATTTTTATCCCGTTTGGACTCTGTTTGATATGGATTTTTTGCGAAACAAAAAACATGCAACAAACAAGAACTGACACTGGGCACTAGATCAATATGTTAGTCCCAAAATAGTATAAAAAGTTGCCAAAAGTATATGAATGTTGTAGAATATTGGCATGGAACAATCAAAAATTATAGATACGATGGAGACGTATCAGCATCCCCAAGCTTAATTCCTGCTCGAGTAGGTAAATGATAAAAAAGATAATTTTTGATGTGGAATGCTACCTAGCATAATCTTGATCATGTAATCTAATCATGGCATGAATATTAAGACACGAGTGATTCAAAGCAATAGTCTATCTTTTGACGTTAAGACAATAATACTTCGAGCATACTAATAAAGCAATCATGTCTTTTCAAAATAACATGGCTAAAGAAAGTTATCCCTACAAAATCATATGGTCTGGCTATGCTCCATCTTCACCACACAAAGCATTCAAATCATGCACAACCCCGATGACAAGCCAAGCAATTGTTTTATACTTTTGATGTTCTCAAACGTTTTCAACTTTCACGCAATACATGAGTGTGAGCCATGGATATAGCACTATAGGTGGAATAGAATATGATGATGGTGGTTGTGTGGAGAAGACAAAAAAGGGAGAAAGTCTCACATCGACGCGGCTAATCAACGGGCTATGGAGATGCCCATCAATTGATGTCAATGCGAGGAGTAGGGATTGCCATGCAACGGATGCACTAAGAGCTATAAGTGTATGAAAGCTCAAACTGGAAACTAAGTGGGTGTGCATCCAACTTGCTTGCTCATGAAGACCTAGGGCATTTGAGGAAGCCCATCGTCGGAATATACAAGCCAAGTTCTATAATGAAAATTCCCACTAGTATATGAAAGTGATACTCAAGAGACTCTCTATATGAAGAACATGGTGCTACTCTGAAGCACAAGTGTGGTAAAAGGATAGTAACATTGTCCCTTCTCTCTTTTCTCTCATTTTTTATTTTTTATTTTATTTTTTATTTTTTTGGTGGGCTTTTTTGGCCTCCTTTTTTATTTGGGCTTCTTTGGCCTCTTTTATTTTGATAACCTCACATGGGACAATGTTCTAATAATGATGATCATCACACTTTTATTTACTTACAACGCAATATTACAACTCGATACTAGAACAAAGATATGACTCTATATGAATGGCTCTAGCAGTGTACCAGGATGTGCTATGATCTAGCATAGCAAAGATATCAAAAAACGGACAAGGCATGAAAATATCATGCTAGCTATCTTACGATCATGCAAAGAAATATGACAATGAATGCTCAAGTCATGTATATGGAGATGATGGAAGTTGCATGGCAATATATCTCGGAATGGCTATGGAAATGCCATGATAGGTAGGTATGGTGGATGTTTTGAGGAAGATATAAGGGGGCTTATGTGTGATAGAGCTTATCATATCACGGGGTTTGGATGCACCGGCGAAGTTTGCACTGACTCTCAAGGTGAGAAAGGGCAATGCACGGTACCGAAGAGGCTAGCAATGATGGAAGGGTGAGAATGCGTATAATCCATGGACTCAACATTAGTCATAAAGAACTCACATACTTATTGCAAAAGTCTATTAGCTATCGAAACAGAGTACTACACGCATGCTCCTAGGGGGATAGATTGGTAGGAAAATACCATCGCTCGTCCCTGACCGCCACTCATAAGGAAAACAATCAATAAATAAATCATGCTCCGACTTCATCACATAACGGTTCACCATACGTGCATGCTATGGGAATCACAAAATTCAACACAAGTATTTCTACTATCCACAACTACCGACTAGCATGACTCTAATATCACCATCTTTATATCGCAAAACTATTGCAAGGAATCAAACATATCATATTCAGTGATCTACAAGTTTTATGTAGGATTTTATGACTAACCATGTGAATGACCAATTCCTGCCATCTCTCTAAATAGATATAAGTGAAGCATGAGAGTTTAATTCTTTCTACAAAAGATATGCCCACACTCTAACAAATATAAGTGAAGCAAAAGAGCATTCTACAAATGGCGGTTTTCTATGTGAAGATAAACATGCAATCCAAACTTCAAATGATATAAGTGAAGCACATGAAGCATTCTATGAAGGCATACTCAAAAGATATAAGTGAAGTGCAATGAGCATTCTATAAATCAACCAAGGATTATCTCATACCAGCATGGTGAATCAAAGAAAATTGAAAACTAAATGCAAAAGACGCTCCAAGATTTACGCATATCATGTGACGAATAAAAATATAGCTCCAAGTGAAATTACCGATGATTGTTAGAAGAAAGAGGGGATGCCTTCTGGGGCATCCCCAAGCTTGGTTGCTTGGGAGTCCTTGAATATTTCCTTGGGGTGCCTCGGGCATCCCCAAGCTTAGGCTCTTGCCACTCCTTATTCCTTCATCCATCGTGATCTCTCCCAAAACTTGAAAACTTCAATGACACAAAACTCAACAGAAAGCTCGGTAAGATCCGTTAGTATAATAAAGCAAATCACTACTCTAAGTACTGTCGCAAACCAATTCATATTTTATTTTTTCATTGTAGCTACTTTAATATAACTTTTTCATGGCTTAATCCGCTGATAGAAATTGATAGTTTCATCAAAACAAGCAAACTATGCATCAAAAACAGAATCTGTCTTAAACATGACAGTCTGTAGTAATCTGAACATTCATCATATCTCTGGTACTCGAAAAATTATGAAAAAATAGGAAAATAAAAAAATGTATAGAAAGACAGTGCAAAAAGTTTCAAAACCGTTTGACGTTCCAGTAAAAAAATGTAAAATCGCGCACTACAGCCAAAGTTTCGGTTCTGCACCGCACAAACCAACAAGCAATGTAAACATTCTAAAGGCAAATCTTGGCACATTATTTTTATAATACAATGGAATTGTACAAGGGGATAATTATTTTTGTTGAAAAGTTTCTGTTATCAAGATTCACAAAGTTTTCGTGAGCATGAACAAAGTTCAAGGAGCTCCCCCACTTCAACAATGCTTGTCTCTCTCACTTTCACTTTCCTTTATGAAAAGTTTTGGGTTACCCTCTTTATTTTTTTGTTTTTAAACTATATAAAAGCACTCAACAGAAGTAAATGACTCTCTAAAACTTCCGGGTTGTCTCCCTGGCAGCGCTTTCTTTAAAGCCATTAAGCTAGGCATATAGTGCTCAAGTAATGAATCCACCCGGATCCCAAGGTATATCAAAGCCAATTTTAATTAACAATGATTTGTGATTTGGTAGTGAGCACAAAGTAACATATATCATGCAATGACGAAGTCTAACTCTCTTCCTATGCATTGGAGTGTCATAAAAGAACAATTCATGCACACATAGTAAAGGCCAATGCATAGTATAAACAGTTTCTTGCAATTTTATCATATTGGAAACATGGAGAGGATGAGATGTAGTTCCTCTCTCATAATAATTGAAAGTAGGAGCAGCAAGTACATGCATATTATATCTATCAAAATCATCATGTGTAGTAGTGAAACGCAACCCATCAATATAATCCTTAATAAGGGCAAACTTCTCCGATATAGTGTAGTCGAGAGAATTCAAATAGATAATAGGATTATCATGTGTGGGTGCAATAGCAACAATTTCATGTTTAACATAAGGAACTATAGCAAGTTCATCTCCATAAGCATAATTCATATTGGCATCTTGGCCACACGCATAGCAAGCATCATCAAAAAGGGACATTTCAAAAGAATCAACAGGATCATAATAATCATCATAGCAATCATCCTTCGGTAAGCACGAAAGGAAATTAGACAATGTATGAGTTCAAGAGTTACTCTCATTAGAAGGTGGGAACGGGTAGCTAATCCACTCTTCCTCCTTTTTTTTCTTCGCTCTCCTCATCATCTTTTTCATCCCATAATAGTTTCCCCTTTTGAGTCAAGCGATAATCCCTAAAGTATTCACGTTGATCCAACGTTACTCCCATTATAAAGTTGAATGGGGTTTTCTCAGGATTATAAAAATAGTACATAATATCTTTCACATAATGAGCATCGAGGGTTTTAGGAGATTTCCCATCTCCATGAGTAGCAAGTAAACCTAATTTTTTGGTATTTCGTGTGGCAGCGGCGCCAGAAAAAGGTCTTGATGACCCACAAGTATAGGGGATCAATTTTAGCCTCTTTCGATAAGTAAGAGTGTCGAACCCAACGAGGAGCTAAAGGTAGAACAAGTATTCCCTCAAGTTCTATCGACCATCGATACAACTCTACGCACGCTTGACGTTTGCTTTATTGGAAACAAGTATGAAACTATTTTGCAAGGATAAAACTATGAGTACTTTGCGAGAATAAAAATACGGACAAATTGCAAGGTAATAAAAGTGGAAAGCTTTTTTCAATAAGAAAGTTATTTGTCCCTAGGTAATCGATAACTAGACCGGGAATCATTATTGCAATTTTATTTGAGGGAGAGGCATAAGCTAACATACTTTCTCTTCTTGGATCATATGCACTTATGATTGGAACTCTAGCAAGCATCCGCAACTATTAAAGATCATTAAGGTAAAACCCAACCATATCATTATAAGGCATCAAGTCCTCTTTACTCCCATACGCAAACAACCTACTTACTCGGGTCTGTGCTTCTGCCACTCACGCCACCCACCATAAGCAAATCATGAACATATTGCAAAGCTTACAGCGGGGATCCCTCACGCTTGTGCGACACAGAGAGCACCATAGGACACCACCAATAATAAAACATGCAACTCAAACTAATCACGATCATCAATTAACCCATAGGACAAAACGGATCTACTCAAACATCATAGGATAGCCATACATCATTGGGAAATAATATATAGCGGTGAGCACCATGTTTAAGTAGAGATTACAACGGGTAAAAGAGGGGTTACACTGCTGCATAGAGGGGGAAGAGTTGGTGATGACGGCGGTGAAGTTGTTGGTGTAGATTGTTGTCGCAATGATGGCCCCAACGGTGTTCCGGCGCCACCGGGAGAGAGAGCCCCCCTTATTCTTATTCTTCCTTGACCTTCTCCCTAGGTGGGAGAAGGGTTTCCCCTTTGGTCCATGGCCTCCATGGAATGGGAGGGGCGAGAGCCCCTCCGAGATTGGATTTGTCTCTCTGTCTCCCTCTGTTTATGCATTTCAGATTCTGCCCTTTCACCATTTCTTATATTCCTGGAGATCCGTAACTCCGATTGGGCTGAAATTTGGACATGATTTTTATCCGGATATTAGCTTTCTTGCGGCGAAAGAAGGGCACAAACCACCTCACGGGGTGGCCACGAGGGTCAGGGGCGCGCCTGCCCCCCTGGGGCACGCCCCTCTGCCTCGTGGCCCCCTCGGGCATCGTCTCGCGTTGATTCCACTTCCCAAAATTCACATATATTCCAAAAAAATCCCCGTCAGTTCTTATCCCATTTGTACTCCGTTTGATATGGATTTTCTGCGAAACAAAAAACATGCAATAAACAGGAACTGGTACTGGGCACTGGATCAATATGTTAGTCCCAAAAATAGTATAAAAAGTTGCCAAAAGTATATAAAAGTTGTAGAATATTAGGATGGAACAATCAAAAATTATAGATACGACGGAGACATATCAGCATAGGAGGCTTGTGGCTTCCTCGTGAAGCCTCTGGTCCTTCCTCGATGCTTCGGGGGTCTCTTTTGGTCCACAAAAAATCACCGTAATTTTTCAGCCCATTCCGAGAACTTCTATTTCTGCACAAAAAATGACACCACGGTAGTTCTGCTAAAAACAATGCCAGACCGGGTTAGTTCTAATCAAATCATACCAAAAAATGTAAAATTATTGTAAACATGGCATTAATACTTCATAAATTAGAGATACGTTGGAGACGTATCAGCATCCCCAAGCTTAATTTGTGCTCATCCTCGAGTAGGCAAATGATAAAAGAAATAATTTATGAAGTGTGAATGCTAGCATAGTGCGTAAATTTGATCAACAATAGTTCCAAACACTTAGTCTAGTATCATTATATATCATAAACAATAGCTCATCTCATAAAACTTCTCATGATCAAGTAACAAGCTATTCACATGTTAAAGTATAGACCATAAAGTTTCTTGAAAAACTAACAAACTATGCTTTCAGTCACCAAACAATTGCAATTCATCTTATTTTCAGGAAGGGTCTATGTAAGAGCTTTGATTTAGCAAATTCCACATACTCAACTCTCATATAGTCTTCCATCATTGCTAACACTCAAAGCATATTTTTAGAACAAATAGCATACGTCGAACACAGAGAAAGATAGTGGCTTAATGTTTCGCCTCCCAACTTGTTTATCATATAGATAATTGTCAACAATAATAATTCATGATCAAATATATTTGAATGGCCATATATGCTTGAATCTTTCCTGGCCACATGATGCTTACCAATTAAAGAATAATCGAGGTTGAAATAATAAGGAATACAATTGACTCTTGCATAAAAGTAGATACATGAAAGTAAAAGATAGGCCCTTCGCAGAGGGAAGCAGAGGTTGTCATGTGCTTTTTATTTTTGGATGTGCAAACCCTTAATGCAAAGGAACGTCACGTTGTATTACCCTTTGTGATAGCAACCTTTATTATGTAGTCCATCACTTTTATTTCTTTACCATCACACGTTCATGCAATGCTTATTTTCCCTTACAATAAAATATCATACATATTTAGGAGCAATTTTTATTGATTTTCGCACCGACGACAACTTACTTGAAGGATCTTATTCAATCTATAGGTAGATATGATGGACACCCATGGCATGAAATGGGGTTTAAGGGTTTTCGGATGCACAAGTAGTATCTCTACTTAGTAAAAAAATTGGCTAGCAAAAGATCCTAAGCAAGCACCACATGTTGGAGGATCCATATCAATATAACTTCTATACAAATATACCCAAACATAACTCATTCGTTGGCTTCCCTGTCCAACTTCAACTAATTTGCTCAAGTTTGAAAATAATTAATAGGGCTCACAATCAGAGAAGATGTCCAAGATAGTATATTTATATGTGAAATCTCTCTTCCTTCAATATTCTTTCATGAATTGTTCAAGTGACTAATGCGGTGTTTGCTAACTTTCAATAAATTTTACCACCTATACTTCTTATATGTGAATTCATTACTCCCGATGGGATAAGCATATAAAACATATATAATTTCATATGTATGATATTCAATTCATTCAACCATTTACTCATAGGATATAAGTGAAGCATGAGAGTAAATGACAAAACTACTCCAGAAAGATATAAGTGAAGATCAATGAGTAGTCAAATAGTTAAATAGCCATGGGAGGATTCTCTCTCATTCAAGATTTCAGATCCCATGATTTTATTCAAACAACAAGTAAAATGAAAATACGCTCCAAGCAAAACACATATCATGTGATGAATAAAAATATAGCTCCAAGTAAGGTGTACCGATAGTGTTGAAGACGAAAGAGGGGATGCCTTCCAGGGCATCCTGATACGTCTCCGTCATATCTATAATTTTTTATTGTTCCATGCCAATATTCTACAACTTTTACATACTTTTGGCAACAATTTATATCATTTTCTTGGACTAACACATTGATCCAGTGCCCAATGCCAGTTCCTGTTTATTGCATGTTTTTTGTTTCGCAGAAAATCCATATCAAACGGAGTCCAAATGCGACAAAAACTTACAAAGATTGTTTTTGGAATATATGTGATTTTTGGGAAAAAGAATCAACTTGAGATGATGCCCGAGCGGGCCAGAAGGCAGGGGAGCGTGCCCTAGGGGGTAGGGTGCGCCCTGGGCCCTTGTTGCCACCCCATAAGGTGGTTGGTGCCCTTCTTTCACCGTAAGAAAGCTAATATCCGGATAAAAATATTGTTAAAATTTCATCCCAGTCGGAGTTACGGGTCTTCGGGAAATTAAGAAACGGTGAAAGGCAAGAATCTGGGAGCGCAGAAATAGAAGGAAACACACACACACACACACACACACACACACACACACACACACACACACACAGAGAGAGAGAGAGATCCAATCTCGGAGGTGCTCCCACCCCTCCGCCGCTATGGAGTCTAAGGACCATAGGGGAAACCCTCCTCCCATCTAGGGGGGGGCCAAGGAAGAAGAAGAAGGAGGGGGTCTCTCCTCCCCTCTCCCGGTGGCACCGGAATGCCGCCGGGGCCATCATCGTGAGGGCGATCTACACCAACAACTTCGCCGCCTTCATCACCAACTCTCTCCACCTCTATGCAGCGGTGTAACACCTCTTCTCCCCGTTGTAATCTCTACTTAAACATGGTTCTCAGCACTATATATTATTTCCCAGTGATGTATGGCTATCCTATGATGTTTGAGTAGATCCGTGTTGTCCTATGGGTTGATTGATGATCGTGATTTGTTTGAGTTGCATGTTTTATTATTAGTGTTGTCCTATGGTGCTCTCCGTGTCGCGCAAGCATGAGGGTTCCCCGCTGTAGGGTTTGCAATATGTTCATGATTTGCTTATGGTGGGTTGCTAGAGTGACAGAAGATTAAACCTGAGTAAGTAGGTTGTTTGCATATGGGAGTAAAGAGGACTTGATACTTTAATGCTATGGTTGGGTTTTACCTTAATGATATTTAGTATTTATGGATGTTTGCTAGAGTTCCAATTATAAGTGTGTATGATCCAAGGAGAGAAAGTATATTAGCTTATGCCTCTCCCTCATATAAAATTACAATAATGATTACCGGTCTAGTTATCGATTGCCTAGGGACAAATAACTTTCTTGTGACAAAAATCTCTCTACTAAAACTAACTTATTTATTTATTTATCTAAACAGCCCCTAGCTTTTACTTACGTGTTCTTTATTATCTTGAAAATCTATCCCGTTAGACCTACAAAGTACTTCTATTTTCATACTTGTTCTAGGTAAAGCGAACGTTAAGTGTGCGTAGAGTTGTATCGGTGGTTGGTAGAATTTGAAGGAATATTTGTTCTACCTTTAGATCCTCGTTGGGTTCGACACTCTTACTTACCGAGAAAGGCTACAATTGACCCCCTATACTTGTGGGTTATCAAGACCTTTTTCTAGCGCCGTTGCCGGGGAGCAATAACATGGGGTGAATATTCTCGTGTGTGCTTGTTTGCTTTATCACTAAGTAGATTTTATTTTCTGTTCTAAGTTGTTATCTATCTTTAGTTATGGATATGGAACACGAAATACCAAAAAAAATATGTTTACTTTCTACTCATGGAGATGGGGAACCTCCTAAAACCCTCGATGCTCATTATGTGAAAGATATTATGCACTACTTTAATAATCCTGAGAAAACCCCATTCAATTATATGATGGGAGACACGTTGGATCAACATGAATACTTTAGGGATTATCGCTTGACTTGAAAAGGGAAACTCTTATGGGATCAAATTCATATGTTGCATTGGTATGCTCGACAACTATGCTTGAGATATGATTATATTTGTTGCTCTAGGATGAAGGCTCCACACCTTCCCTTTTCATGCAAATTTAACGATAATGAAACCTTGGCTTCTTATGCTAATGGTATATATGATTACTATGATGTGGAATGAATAGAAGAATTCGTTGCTTTTAAGGGTGCTTATGAAATTGAATCTTTGTTTGAAAAGTATGAACCTTTTGATGATGATGTTCATAGGCCGGAAAAATTTGGTATACTTAAATATTGCTATGAGAATTATGAATATAATGTCAATATTGATGCGTTTATTAAGAAAGTCTCCACTGTCCAAGTAGAGACTAATATTTTGCAGGAAACTATGGAAGAAGAAATTGATGACAGTATGAGCTCATTGGATGAAAAAGATGAGGAGGAGAGTGAAGAACAAAAGGAGGAAGAGCGGATTGGCTACCCGTGCCCACCTTCTAATGAGATTAACTCTTCAACTCATACATTGTTTAATTTCCTTCGTGCTTACCGAAGGATGATTGCTATGATAATTGCTATGATCCCGTTGATTCATTTGAAATATCCTTTTTTGATGAACTTGATGCTTGCTATGCTTGTGGCCAAGATGCCAATATGAATGATGCTAATGGAGATGAACTTGCTATAGTTCCTTATTTTATGAAAGAAATTGTTGCTATTGCACCCACACATGATAGTCCTATTATCTTTTTGAATTCTCCCAACTACACTATATTGGAGAAATTTGCGCTTATTAAGGATTATATTGATGGGTTGCATTTTACTATTGCACATGACAATTTTGATAGATATAATATGCATGTGCTTGCTGCTCCTACTTGCAATTATTATGAGAGAGGAACTATATCTCCACCTCTCTATGTTTCCAATACAATAAAATTGCAAGAAACTATTTATGCTATGTATTGGCATTTACTTTGTGTGCATGAATTGTTCTTTTATGACATGCCGATGCATAGGAAGAGAGTTAGATTTCGATGTTGCATGATATATGTTACTTTGTGCTCACTACTAAATCACAAACATTGTTAATTAAAATTGGCTTTGATATACCTTGGGATCTGGGTGGATCCATTACTTGAGTACTATATGCCTAGCTTAATGGCTTTAAAGAAAGTGCTGCCAAGGAGATGATACGTCTCCGTTGTATCTATAGTTTTTGATTTTTTTCATGCCAATATTATACAACTTTCACATACTTTTGGCAACTTTTTATATGATTTATTGGACTAACCAATTGATCTAGTGCCCGGTGCCAGTTCCTGTTTTCTGCATGTTTTTTGTATCGCAGAGTATCCATATCAAACGAAGTCCAAATGCAATAAAATTTCACGGAGAATTATTTTGGAATATGTGTGATTTTTAGGAGGTGGAATCAATGCAAACGGGGGCCCATAGAGCCCAAAACCCACCAGGGTGCGCCAGATACCCTTGGCGCGCCCAGGTCTCTTTTGCCCTCCTTGAACGTCAGTTGGAGATCTACTTCGGGCGCAAGGAAGCTTATATCCAGAAAAAATCGTGTTAAAATCCCAGCGCAATAGGTGTTACGGTCTCCCGGAATATAAAAAACGATTTTCGGCCAGATCTGAGGAACGCGAAATAGAAGAGAACAGAGAGGGAGATCCAATCTCGGAGGGGCTCCCGCCCCTCCGCTGCCATGGAGACCAAGGACCAGAGGGGGAACTCTCCTCCCATCTAGGGGGAGGCCAAGGAAGAATATGAAGGAGGGGGGCTCTCTCCCCCTCGCTTCCTATGGCGCCGGAGTGCCACCGGGGCAACGATCGGGACGACGATCTAGATCAAAAATCTTGCTACCGTCAACACCAACTTTATCCCCTTCTATGCAGTGGTTTAACACCTCTTCCCCCGATGTAATCTCTACTTAAACATGGTGCTCAACTCCATATATTCCCAATGATCTATGGTTATCCTATGATGTTTGAGTAGATTTATTTTGTCCTATGGGTTAATCATGATCTTGGTTGGTATGTGTGACGCCCCGAGACCGTTGTGCCAGGTGTCTTCCAGTTATTCACTGTCGTTGCCATGTCATTTGCTTGCGTGTCGCATCTTATCATGTCATCTTGTGCATTGCATCATCATATTTTAAACTTGCATTCATCCGGGTTCTCCGAGTTCTCTCCGTTGTCCGTTCTGAGCCCAACCACACTTGCACGCGCCCGCGGCATGTCCGAAATAGTATTTTATAAGTGGCCGGAAAATGTTCTCGGAATGGGATGAGAGTTGACGTGTGGTCTTATTATAGTGTAGATAGACCGCCTGTCAAGTTTCATCGCATTCGGAGTTCGTTTGATAGCCCAACGGATAACTATAGCGACATTATAGTAGGTCAAACGTCGGACGTTTTCGGTCTCCGGAAACAGTCATCGGGCCTCCCTCTCTTCTCTTCTCTTAGCTCGAGACCGTCTACACAGCCCACTACCTACCGCCAGGTCCAACCTAACCTCTCTCGTCAGCCCGCGGACCCCCTCGCGCGCGCGTCCGGAAGCTGTCCCGGACCCGACCCGGGCAGTCGTCACCGTTGGTTCCAGTTCATCCCCAAACGTCTACAAAACATCTCCGTTTTTCTTTTTGGAGTCCCTACCTATTTTATTCTCGTCCGTCGGATTTTGATCCGATGAGCCAAATCCCTCTCCTTTAATCCTTTTGCTATATATAACAAACCAAACCCTAAAAACTAGGTCATTTGTCCCCCTCAGCCGCCGCCACACTCCAAATCCCCCTCGGTAGCCGCCACATCTTCCTCGTTTTTCTCAGCCACCCAATCAGATCCACTTCCCCTCCCTCGGATCCACTCCACCAACCACCGCAGCCTTCTCCCACTTAATCTGGACCGCCAGATCTATGATCCGACGGCCCAGGAGGCTCCCATCGCCCCAGCCTCGCCTCCCGCACCCTCCCGCAGAGGCACTCACCTCGACCCCGAGCGGATCGAGCCAACTGTCCTCGCCGGCGATGGGAAGCAGCACCAGCAGGACCCCGCGGCCTCCTCTGACCTCTCCTCGAGCCAACAGGTCCAAGGCCCCGTCCCTCTCTCTTCTTCCTTTATCGTTTCTTCTCTCTCTCACGTGTCTTCCCTTCTCTCTGTAGCACTGCAACAGGGAGCACGTCAGGCGCCATGGCTGCCGAAGGAACTCCGCCACCTTGCCGATTCCACACCTTCAGGTCGCCGTCCCTGCCAGACCTGCAGGACGCCAAGTCCAACGCCGTGCTTCTTCTCTACCCCGAGCTCCTCCCACGGTGCCCTCGTTCCTGAGCACGCCGACACCGCCGCCTTGGTTTCCTGTGCCGAAGCACCACCTCACGCACCTCTCCTTGAGAAGGAGCTCGACCTGCTACCGGCGACCTCGCCCTCCGACGACCTCCATCGCCCAGGGCACCGGCGACCTCTCCGCCCCGACCTCCACCGCCGTAGCGGCGAGCGCGACATGGGAGCACCGCCTGCATCGCTGCTGCCGTCTCAAACCTCTCCTGCCTCTCCTTCGTAGACCCCGCGCCAAGTACTTGCCTCGCCGAAGTGGTCCTTGCCGCCGCCCTTCTCCCTCCGCCTTGCCCGCTCGCCGGAGCTCGGGCGCTGCTCAGCTTTGTGCCAGCTGGCCCTGTCGTGCGCTGCTCTGCTTCGGCCAAGCCTCCCTGTTGACCCGTTCAAGCGCCAGCGTGGGCAGCCACCTGGGCCTCAAGCCTCCCCGTGGCCCAGATCTGTTAGACCAGTTGCGGGCATGCCTCCTCCTCTCCATAGTTCCGGGCCAAGGCCCATGGTGAGCGCCCAGCCGCCCCTATTTCGGTCCAGTTCCTGTTTTTTTTCAGATCTGCGTTTTTAGTATTTTTTCCAAAGACAACAGTTTTTGCAGAAAACCCCCTAGACTTCATGCATCTAATTACTAATTAACCATGCATCGGATTAAAACAATTTATATATGAAATATGCTTAGTTTTTCATCTAGCTTCATAATATGTCTTTTTCATCCATGTTTAAAATGCTTAAAATGTAGTTTGTTTAAATTTGCTTAAATAACATGCTAAAATGATTTAATTCATAACTAATTAACCGTAGCCCCAAATTGAATAAACTTTATATGTAAATTGGGTGAAAAAATGCCTAGTTTAACGTGGTGACATTGCTTTGCATGTTTAATAACTACAAAATATGGTTTAGGGCAGAACAGTACCAAACCTTAAAATATGCACATGAGGAGTTTCCGGAATTGTTGTTTGTTATTTCCAGCCTCATTTAAACTTGACTAGACAGTTAGTTAACTTATGCTTCACCCCTTGCCATGGTTAACAACATTTAATTTTGTTGGGTACCTAAACAAGAGAGAACTAAATAAGTCATGTGGTGTTCCGTCAACATGCAACTCATTGCATATTGAGCTCCATTTAATTTGTAGGATTGTTTGTGCATTTTTCCATGCCATGCCTCATTAAACCGGACATGCATCATACTTGGTTGTGCATTATGCCATGTTTATGTGGTGGTTGTTTACTATGTTGTTTGCTTCTTTCCGGTGTTGCTTCTTCGGGTTGGTTCCGATAACATCGTGTGTGTGAGGATCCGTTCGACTACGTCCGTTTGTCTTCTTCACGGACTCGTTCTTCTTCCTTTCGGGATCTCAGGCAAGATGACCATACCCTCGAAATCACTTCTATCTTTGCTTGCTAGATGCTCGCTCTTTTGCTATGCCTATGCTGCGATACCTACCACTTGGTATATCATGCCTCCCATATTGCCATGGCAAGCCTCTAACCCACCTTGTCCTAGCAAACCATTGTTTGGCTATGTTACCGCTTTGCTCAGCCCCTCTTATAGCATTGCTAGTTGCAGGTGAAGATGGAGTTTGTTCCATGTTGGAACATGGATATTTGTTGGGATATCACAATATCTCTTATTTAATTAATGCATCTATATACTTGGTAAAGGGTGGAAGGCTTGGCCTTATGCCTGGTGTTTTGTTCCACTCTTGCCGCCCTAGTTTCCGTCATACCGGTGTTATGTTCCTTGATTTTGCATTCCTTACACGGTTGGGTTATAATGGGAACCCCTTGACAGTTCGCCTTGAATAAAACTCCTCCAGCAAGGTCCAACATTGGTTTTACCATTTGCCACCTAGCTTTTCTTTCCCTTGGGTTCTGCATACTCAAGGGTCATCTTTATTTAAACCCCTCAAGCCAGTGCTCCTCTGATTGTTGGTCCAACCTGTCAGCTGCCGGTGGCCACCAGGGGCAACTCTGGGCTGGCCTACCGGAACCTTGGACAATCCAGTGTGCCCTGAGAACGAGATATGTGCAGCTCCTATCGGGATTTGTCGGCACATTCAGGTGGCTTTGCTGGTCTTATTTTACCATTGTCAAGATGTCTTGTAACCGGGATTCCGAGTCTGATTGGGTCTTCCTGGGAGAAGGAATATCCTTCGTTGACCGTGAGAGCTTGTGATGGGCTAAGTTGGGACACCCCTGCAGGGATTTGAACTTTCGAAAGTCATGCCCGCGGTTATGGGCAGATGAGAATTTGTTAATGTCCGGTTGTAGAAAACTCGACACTTAACTTAAAAATGCATCAACCGTGTGTGTAGCCGTGTTGGTCTCTTTCCGGCGGAGTCCGGGAAGTGAACACGGTGTTGGAGTTATGCTTGACGTAGGTTGTTCTAGAATCACTTCTTGATCATAGTTGTTCGACCGTGCTTTGCCTTATCTTCTCGCTCTCTTTTGCGTATGTTAGCCACCAAATATGCTAGTCGCTTGCTGCAGCTCCACCTCATACCTTTTTACCCCATCTATAAGCTTAAATAGTCTTGATCGCGAGGGTGTGAGATTGTTGAGTCCCCGTGACTCACAGATACTTCCAAAACCAGTTTGCAGGTGCCGATGAAACCATGTAGGTGACGCAACCGAGCTCAAGGCGGAGCTCGATGAAGATCGTGTTCTTTATGTTGTTCTATTTCCAGTTGATCAGTAGTGGAGCCCAGTTGGGATGATCGGGGATCTGTGTAGCTTTTGAGGTAGTCTTCTTTTATTTTGGGTTCCGTAGTCGGACCTTGTGTGTATTTGGATGATGTAATGCTTTATTCATGTATTGTGTGAAGTGGCGATTGTAAGCCAACTATGTATCTCTTTCCCTTATGTATTACATGGGTTGTGTGAAGATTACCTCACTTGCGACATTGCTTTCAATGCGGTTATGCCTCTAAGTCATGCTTCGACACATGGGAGATATAGCCGCATCGAGGGCATTACAAGTTGGTAATCAGAGCTTTCCCCGACTTAGGAGCCCCCTGCTTGATCGAATCGCTGGCGTTGTTGAGTCTAGAAAAATGTTTTGAGTCATTTAGGATTATATATATCGGAGAGTAGGATTTCTTTTTACTCCTCAGTCCCTTCGTCGCTCTGGTGAGGCATCCTGACGTAGAGTTTTGACTCTTCTCTTCTCAAATTTCACTAAATATTTTTAGGATCACGGGGTATCTTGGAATCGTTCCGATGGTTTTGTGACGAGAACATTGTTCTTGGTGCCTCCTGACATTTAGGGGTTGTGGCAGTGTCCCGGGGAGTTGAGCTCCGAGGTGTTGTCGTCACAATTTTATCGTTGCAGTCCTGGAATACCTGAGTTTCGCTGACGTCGAAAATCTCTTTTATGCAGTTGTTGGTGAGATAACCTCGACGCCACCCAGTACTGGGGCGGGAGTTCGGGAGTATTGCCATAACTCGTATAACGGATGCTTTTTCGAAGGTTGAGGTAAACGATTTCCGAAGGTTTCTTGGTTATGTGTTAAAGGATGGATACAGCTGGATGTAGGATTTGTTAGTTTTGGGTGAGATTTTATGCTTCCCCTGTATCCCCAACACTTGATTGCATAACCGGAAAATTTCGGGAGTTTATAATTCGTAATTCAAGTAGCTCTTAGGATATCTTTCCGACGGATGTATGATATGAAATTGGGGTTCGACATCTAGTGGTCCGCCTATCCACGGTTGATTTTACAGTGGTCTCATTGTGTCTTAAAGAGTCCTTGGCTATGCTGAGTCAGGGACGCTTCGTATGTCATGTGCACTGCCTTGTATATGATGGTGCTGTATGATTGAGCCCGTGTAGGCCCCACCACGAAAACTTCGGACGAAATCTCTATCATATGTTTGTTCTGGCTTATTTTGCAAGCCAATCCTTTGTTTTTGTTTTCAGTTGTGGTATTCGAGTTGCTTCAAAGTCAAGTGTTGATTCCATACCTTTTCCTAAGTGGTGTTCTCATATTTCTATGTGAATACTAATCCTTCATGATAATCGAGATTGTCATGTCAATCCTTTTCAACCGGCGTGCTTCTCGTGAAGTGGATCCGATCATTTCAACATTTGCAAGATCCAATCTCAGTTTTCGTCAATGGTGTTTGCTTCATCCGTCCTAAATTGCCTTTGTTTTCCTGCCCTCCCACCCTTTTTCTTCAAGGACTCGGATTTCTTAATTCGTTATCCATTTTATGGATGTGAAGTCCCTCCATTCTTTTCCTTCAATGTTCTTATCCGGTGATTCTCAAGAAGATACTAACGAAGCTTCAAGTTCAATATTCTACATCCTTTTCCTTCTCCGGTGGATTCAATGCTAGCTTTCGGTGTTGATCATATCTTTTTCTTTGTTTCACATGCTTTCCATGATCGAAGTCCTTACCGAAGACTCTCTTAACTGATCACCTCTTAATCATTCACTTCCCGCTATACATTTGTTCCGGAGTGCTGAAGATATCTCAGAAGATTCGTGTTTTCATTTCTTAATCCATTCAAGCTACTTCGAGATTGTTATCTCATTTAAGCCATTTAATTCAACCGACGCAATTTTCCTTTTAAATTGTTCAACGGTGTATCTTTTGAGTGGACCCTAACCCACAGGTCTTTTCCCTGGATCTTACCTAACTCTTCTATTTTCTCGGAGCTATTCTCAAATCTTCTAAAGTTTGACGTAAGAATGAATTATCATCACTCATATGTCTTTCTCCAAGATCTTTCTAATTATTTTCATCATTGGTTCAACCTTTCAAATTTTAATTCTGGAGTGCATCAACAATTCATGGTGGTGTTTCTCGTCATCATTCTCGCATTTGAAGACCAAAAGAAGAGTTTTCCCTCCATATCTTGCTTCCTTCTCTTCAAGATTCGTGATTCTAGCTTGTTGCTATCCTCTCATGATGGTTTTCGATTGTGAGAATTCTCTTCACCCATCCGGAGCATTTCAAGAGTCTTTTCCAGTTTGATTCTTCAGAGCCAATCATCTCAGAATTATTCATTCCAGCTTTCATCTCTCGTTCTCCAAATCTTACCGGGTGCATCATTAAAATATCCTCTAATCAGCTCATGATCTCATTGTTTCATTTGTATCTAAATTATCTCAAGCATCTTCGTTTATTTGCTAATCCTTCCCGGTGTTTCTTCATGTTTTATTCTTTCTTTTTCAATTTTTACGGTGGTTCGTTCAAGATTTCTCTTCCATTGCTCTTCTATTTATTCATTCGTTGTTCCCAAATCCTACCGGTGGATCGTTGAAGACCTTCTCAAGTTTGCGCTATATCTATCTTAATCCTTTCTACGAGAATAAGTAGTATGCCAAATCCGTTTGCTCGGCATCAATTTAATTGGTGAAGGATACGCACAATGTAATTCTTATTATTATTTCATCCAAGTGATCTAATTCCCTGCTTTCCGGAGTGGTTCATCATGTCACATTCTTGGTTCGAGATGCTTTATCTTCTCCTTTCCAAGAGTTCCAAGATCTCGCAATTATATCACCACGGAGATCCATCTAATCATTGCAAGGCTTCAACCTTATTCTTTTCATCCTTCATTTCGTTTGATCATTCTTTTATTACTGGAGTTCTTCATGGAGGTTCTACATGATGGTTCATCAAGGATTTAATTCCTTCTCGAAGTGTTCATCGATATTCTTTTCAGAGTATCTCAAGTATTCTTCATCTTGCAATCAGGTGTGCAATTGTTCTCCCTTATCTCTTGAGGTGGCAATATATCATTCTTCATTCACAACAGTGAGGTATTGAAACCCATAACTTTCTTCCATGGAGTTATATTGGGTTATATTCCACCTAAAGCCTTTCCTAAGGATTGTTTCTATTTATGGTGCTCATAAAGGACCCAAGTTCTTCTTTTATCCTTCCGGTGAATAAGTTTCTCGTCTCCTTGTTGATATAAATCCAATCTATCATTTCTGTTAGTGGCAGAATTTCACATCATAGTTTTGAGAGGTCTTCCATAAGCCCACATCAAGATTATCCTTTCGTTGTTGATAATCCAACAACTCCGCTCCAGCATTTGTTGTAAGCGTGATCTTACAAGATCTTGTTTCCTTCCGTTCATTCCATCCATTCTTTCTTTTCTTCCGGTGGCATTGTGATGTTTCTCTCTTCTCTCATCATCTCAAGTTGTGAGGATCGTCTTCTTTTCGTGCCTATCCATTTAACTGGAGTGTTGTGTCCTCTGCTCAAGTTCCTTCCATCTTATCAAGTTTCATATCACTTTTCAACCGGAGTGCTGCTCGAATTGGTTCTTCCTTGTTCCTCTTTTCTAAAGGAGGTTTTTCAACTTTGTTCATCTTCGTTGTATTCTTTCTTTCAATTTGTTCAACCTCTCAAGGTTCGTGGTTTCACTCGTTTGTCCAAGAAGCAACTTAGTTTTACCTTTTCTCTTCCTCTTCCGTTTTCCCTCCGGTGCCATTCTAGATCTCGGGACGAGATCCTCTCGTAGTGGTGGAGTGTTGTGACACCCCAAGACCGTTGTGCCAGGTGTCTTCCAGTTATTCACTGTCATTTGCTTGCATGTCGCATCTTATCATGTCATCTTGTGCATTGCATCATCATATTTTAAACTTGCATTCGTCCGGGTTCTCCTAGTTCTCTCCATTGTCCGTTTTGAGCCCAACCACACTTGCACGCGCCCTCGGCATGTCCGAAATAGTATTTTATAAGTGACCGGAAAATTTTCTCGGAATGGGATGAGAGTTGATGTGTGGTCTTATTATAGTGTAGATAGACCGCCTGACAAGTTTCATCGCATTCGGAGTTCGTTTGATAGCCCAACGGATAACTATAGCGACATTATAGTCGGTCAAACGTCGGATGTTTTCGGTCTCCGGAAACAGTCGTCGGGCCTCCCTCTCTTCTCTTCTCTCAGCTCGAGACCGTCTACACAGCCCACTACCTACCGCCAGGTCCAACCTAACCTCTCTCGTCAGCCCGCAGACCCCCTCGCGCGTGCGTCCGAAAGTTGTCCCGGACCCGACCCGGGCAGTCGTCACCGTTGGTTCCAGTTCATCCCCAAACGTCTATAAAACATCTCTGTTTTTTTTTGGACTCCCTACCTATTTTATTCTCGTCCGTCGGATTTCGATCCGATGATCCAAATCCCTCTCCTTTAATCCTTTTGCTATATATATACCAGACCAAACCCTAAAAACTAGGTCGTTTGTCCCCCTCAGCCGCCGCCACACTCCAAATCCCCCTCGGGATCCATCCCCTCGTTAGCCGCCGCATCTTCCTCGTTTTTCTCAGCCACCCAACCAGATTCACTCCCCCCTCCCTCGGATCCACTCCACCAACCACCGCAGCCTTCTCCCACTCGATCTGGACTGCCAGATCTCTGATCCGACGGCCCAGGAGGCTCCCATCGCCCCATCCTCGCCTCCCGCACCCTCCCGCAGAGGCACTCACCTCGACCTCGAGCGGATCGAGGCAGCCGTCCCCGCCGGCGATGGGAAGCAGCACCAGTAGGACCCCGCGGCCTCCTCTGACCTCTCCTCGAGCCAACAGGTCCAAGGCCCCGTCCCTCTCTCTTCTTCCTCTATCGTTTCTTCTCTCTCTCACGCGTCTTCCCTTCTCTCTGTACCGCTGCAACAGGGAGCATGTTAGGCGCCATGGCTACCGAAGGAACTCCGCCGCCTCGCCAATTCCACGCCTTCACATCGCTGTCCCTGCCGGACCTGCAGGACGCCAAGTCCAACACCGTGGTTCTTCTCTACCCCGAGCTCCTCCCATGGCACCCTCGTTCCTGAGCATGTCGACCCCGCCGCCTTGATTTCCTATGCCGAAGCACCACCTCGCGCGCCTCCATCCTTGAGAAGGAGCTCGACCTGCTGCCGGCGACCTCGCCCTCCGACGACCTCCATCGCACAAGGCCGTGGCGACCTCTCCGCCCTGGCCTCCACCGCCGCACCGGCGAGCGCGACGCGGGAGCATCGCCTGCATTGCTGCTGCCATATCAAACCTCTCCTGCCGCTCCTTCGTAGACCCCGCGCCAAGTACCTGCCTCGTAGGAGTGGTCCTCACCGCGCCCTTCTCCCTTCGCCTTGCCCGCTCATCGGAGCTCGGGCGCTGCTCTGCTTCGTGCCCGCTGGCCCTGTCGTGCGCTGCTCTGCTTCGGCCAAGCCTCCCCGTTGACCGATACGTCTCCGCCGTATCTATAATTTTTGATTGTTCCATGCCAATATTATTCAACTTTCATATACTTTTTGGCAACTTTTTATATTATTTTTGGGACTAACATATTGATCCAGTGCCTAGTGCCAGTTCCTGTCTGTTGCATGTTTTTGGTTTCGCAGAATATCCATATCAAACAGAGTCCAAACGGGATAAAAACGGACGGAGCTTATTTTTGGAAAATATGGAAAATTCGGAAGGAAAATCAATGCGAACCAGTGCCCGAGGTGGTCACGAGGTAGGGGGCGCCCCCCCTTAGGGCGCGCCCCACCCTCGTGAGCCCACCATAAGGCGGTTGATGCTCTTCTTTTGCCGCAAGAAAGCTAATATTTGGAAAAAAATCACGGCGAAGGTTTCAGGCCAATTGGAGTTACGGATCTCCATATATATATATACGAAACGGTGAAACAGAGCCAGAATAGAATGCAAAACCAGAGAGAAACAGAGAGATAGATCCAATCTCGGAGGGGCTCTCGCCCCTCCCATGCCATGGAGGCCAAGGACCAGAGGGGAAACCCTTCTCCCATCTAGGGAGGAGGTCAAGGAAGAAGAGGAAAAAGGGGGCCCCTCCCCCCTCCTCCGGTGGCGCCGGAACGCCGCCGTGGCCATCATCATCACCACGATCTTCACCAACACCTCCGCCATCTTCACCAACATCTCCATCACCTTCCCCCGTCTATCTACAACGGTCCACTCTCCCAAAACCCGCTGTACCCTAGACTTGAACATGGTGCTTTATTGTAGCGACCCGACCCGAATGGATCAAGTCTCTGTGCTTTCGTGTCATCCCTGGATCGGTATGCTGACACACACAGTACTCGAAGGATTTATAACAGAGGTAAATCACATGTATAAAGTAACGTAAAAACTATTACCTCTATCCAAAATATAGCGGAAGCAACAAGGTTGTGGATTCCCATCAACACCAACGGCAAAGTTGAGTATAGGAAATCGTAACCCTAACGTACCACTTACTCGTCGTCTGAAAAGTCTGCAACATGAAAAGTTGCAGCCCGAAAACGGGTCAGTACATTGAATGTACTGGCAATGTAACACATAGAGAGTAATGAAAGAATAGGCTATACTACATGCATATATGGCTGGTGGAAAGCTCTATGGTTACAGTTTTTGCGAAAAGCCAATTTTTCCCTACTTCAAAGGAATAAAATTTATTTAACTATCATGGTGGTTGTTAAACATTGAGAATGGTTGACAGCATCCTCAATCCCAATTAAAAGTACTCATTAAACCCAAACAAATTATAATAAGTAACGTGTTGAGATTCACTCGATATTCAAGTACTAGATACTCAAGTTGTCCATAACCGGGGACACGGCTAATCATGATTAGTTTGTTACTCTGCAGAGGTTTGCGCACTTTTCCCCACAAGACTCGATCGCCTCCGTTTGGTTTCTCGCACTACATGGTGTTTGAGAAGACGGATGACCGAGACATAGTCTTTCAGAAGCGCTAGCACCTTACATGTGGGTAGACCGTACCAACCTACATCCCCTACATCAGCTAGCCTACCCGTAAGAGTTCGCACAACTTAATCAACTACGCCAGAGCCCATAATTGGCTTGTGGCTGCACACGGAAGTTTCCAGTTTGAAATATCTTATGATCCCTTAGAGCCTGGGTGGCGGTCCAAAAAAAACAGGCAAGTCCTGATAGACATCAGGTGCCTCAATCCACCCAGATGTGTGTTTAAGTTGCCACCTTAGATAAACCATTAAATTATCAATCTCACATCTGTCATGGATATCACTCACCCAATCCACGTCTACTAGCATAGCATAGCATAATAAGCAAACGTAGAAGTAACTCCCAAGGTTTCATAAGTAACAGGTAATAGGTACTACCTCAATTCTACTTCCCAATCCCACAATTTAATTTAGATCCTAAACAATGCAAGTGTTTGAGGGTTTGATCTAATGCAATAAAACTGGGTAGTAGGAAAGATATGATCAAGTGTTACTTGCCTGCAATGTTGATGAAGATGATGCGCACTCAAAACTCTTGATAGATCTAATCGTCATACTCCGGTCAATCTATCGTAAGCAAACAATAGTAACCACACAATAAGTACTCATCTAATGCACAAGTAAAACTCGAACGAGAGAACGAACCAGAAAGTTCAACTTAAGAACTCCGGTTGCAAGGAAAGAACGAGCCGAACAAACGACGAAAAACAAACGGGGAAAGAAAACAACTCGGTTCTAGCAAGTTGAATCTAGGTCAAAATTTTACTGTAGCAAAAGCTTGTTCAAGTTGATTAGACGAAACGGCGGTTTCGAGATGAAACTCCAGGCGCTTGAATCACCTGATTCCGATAAACGAGCGAGAAGATAAACTAGAACGAAGATCGGATCTGAGATCGCGATCGCGGAATAAATCCGACGAGAAGAAAAAGAAGAACGGTTATACGAACAGACGTCGTTAACCGGGAAATAATCGGTGATCACGTTCGTTGAGACGAACGGTCCGAAAGAAGAACGAAAACCAATCTAGGGTTTTCGGAAAAGAGATCGAAACGAAAAACCGATCTAGAACACCGAAACGGTTTAGCGAAAAATCGGAAAGAAAACGAATCGGTAGAGAAGAAAAGAATCGGAACGGTTTATAAGAAAAACCGAACCGAGGGAAAGAAGATACGCGGCGCGGTACCTCCGGCGAACGGCGGCGACGGCGGCGTTGACGCAGGGCGGCGGTGGCGCGGGTGAGAGGCGCGGGGTGAGGCGCGGCTTGGGTGGTGCGGTGGCGCGGCGTGGGGTGTGGCGGCGCGGCGTGGGGCGGCGGAGAGGAGAGGAGAGATGTTGGTTTGATGTGTTTAGAGGGGGGGGGTGCTTGGGTATTTATATTGGGGAGGGGAGGGTTTTGCTTGGGGTAGGGGACAAGAAATAGACTAGGATTAGGAAACAAAAGGAAAAGATCTAGAAATAGATACGGAATAAACGAACATAGGACAAGAGTCCTACTAGGACTAGGCAAAAGAAGGAAGCGGCGGCTCCCTGGTGCACGCGCGCTATGGCCTCTTGGCCGGCCGGCGGCTAGCAGCTTGGGCCTTTGGCCCAAGGCGCTGTAGTTTTTTTTTAAACGGTCTCGCGCGCAGAGAGACAAAATAAAAAAAAAATCTAAACGAACTCCAAAATTAATAAAGTAAATTTTCCCCGACTCCTAAAAATGAGCGAACAAAATGAACTTTACTCGGGACCTAAAAAGCAATTTTTGAAAACACGCATTTTTTCCCTATCCAAATAAAATGCGAATAAAACTCCGGCAAACAAAATTTGATCTATTTATTAAATCTTCATTTTCCTAAATTTGGGAAAGTCATATTATTCCCTCTCTTATATTTTTGATAACGGAAAAATAATTGAAGATGAAATAAATAAATCAAATGATCCTCTTTTCAATTCGAGAAAACTCTCAAATATGAAAATAACGAAATCTCCAACTCTCTCCAAGGGTCCTTGAGTTGCGTGAAATTTCTAGGATCGACCAAAATGCAAGAAAATAAAATATGCATGATGATCTATTCCAAATTGAAAATAAATTCAAAGGGGCTTTGAATTTAATTCTTTGAAACTCCCAGCTCATATTTCATATAATTTGAAGAAGTCCTTTTATCTTCTCTCGTGAAAATCATTGAGTCGCATAAAGTTTCAGAATTGGAATATTTCCAAATGAAATTCAATTATTTTTCAAACACCCTTTTCATTTTTAAATGGAAGAAGTCATGTCATCTTCTCTCTAGGGTTTTTGTGTTTGAAAAGCATTTGAATTCATGGAGATCAGAAAGCAAATATGAAAGTTTAGGAAAGTCCTTTTATTCCCTCTCATTTAACTTTCAAAAGTTTCGAATTCACTCACTTTCAGTCAATCAATCAAGCAATCAATCAAATCTATCTATTTGTTTATAACATTCCAAAATTTAGAATTTTGGGATGTTACAAACTACCACCCTTAAAATGAATCTCGTCCTCGAGATTCGGAGAGGCTAGAAAGAATAGGTTAGGGTTTGGGGGTCTTCTCAAAGTCCATCGATCATCTCCGAGGTCTCGGGTGCTACCACCCTTAGAAACATTGTTACGGTTCCATCAAAACTCATATACTCCATCCTTATCGTTGACAGTGTCAGTCTTCTCAGATATTAAGGATAATCCCTTCTCTGGGCTCTTCCGGTAGTGGCATAACCTTTTGCTCAATTTTTCTGTCCTTTCATCTTGGTAAGGTTATTCCGAAACTGGGTCTTCTTAGCTGACGGGTCTGGCGCCAAGACTAAACAACTATCGATATCTCATGGTGGTCAACAATTTATGGTTTCTCCTGCAGGAAATGGGTCTGGGTTGATCCTCACCGTATAACCTACGGTTGGCAACAACTGCCGTGTACAAGGGAAAAAATACCTATACCTTTCTAAGGTTCAAACAAGGTTTATATCGTCGTCTCTCCACTATAGGTAAGTCACTCAGATTTACCATCCCATATAGCAAGGCGAATAATAAGAGTAAGTCGGTATGGTGATCAATCCATCCCGCACCCAAATCATTTCCTTGTACATGGTTTAGCGAATCTCGCATTCTAACACTCGGTCATCCTCACAAGCATTGCAGAATTCTTCTTGTCGACGAACCAAGTTCGGAAAATCCATAGATTCTGCAAGCCAAACAACCATCTATCGTTCCTTCACCACTTTCAGGTTTTGCGTAACTCCTATAAGATCGTCTGTCGACCAAGTATATCCTCTTCCAGGGTTTTTCTTTCAGCAAGAATGTGCTTGCTTCTTGGCAGGTCCTGGGGCCTGTGGGTTATGGCCCATCTCATTACTTGTAATCCTTGAACTCATCTTCGGGCAATTGATCATTAGTCCAACTTCCAACTTCCTAGTATTCTTAATTCCATCCAATCGTATGGACTTTCTTCCTTTGGCACCAAACTAGGACATGATTACTCTGACTCATCATGGAGTTTCCATTGATCCATATTTCCAACATCATACCTCCTTTATATCCAATAGTAATTCATCTCTTCATCCTCATGGAATATCCCTCATACCGAGATAAATCTTATACTTATGAAGTCCATATTCCACTTCATGGAACATCATTATCCTTTCCAGGGTCAAGCGTCCTTACAAGGAAATATTGGCCATCTCTGCATGACACTTCTTCAACTGGGAATCGTGAAACACATCATGAACTCCTGACAGTCCTTCGGGTGACTCCAACTTGTTGGTAACTTCTCCCATACGCTCCAATACTTGGTATGGTCCTACAAATCTCGGGGCTAACTTTCCCTTAACTCCAAATCGTTTAACTCCTCGCAGAGCTGGCACACAAAGATATGCTCTGTCTCCGATTTCATAGTCTACCTCCTTGCGTTTTTTTAGTCTGCATAACTCTTCTGCCTGGACTGAGCTACCTTCAGTCTATCTCGAAGCAACTTAACATTCTCTTCTCACTCCTTGATCACATTTGGTCCAAACAACTGACGGTCTCCAACTTCATCCCACATCAACGGTGTCTGGCTCTTTCTCCCATACAAAGCTTCAAAAAGGGGCCATCTTCAAACTGACTTGGTAGCTATTCTTGAATGAGAAACTCCGCGTGAGGTAAATTATCATCACTACTAGATCCATAATCTAGCGCACACGCTCTCAACATGTCCTCCAAAATCTGATTGACTCTCTTGATTTATCCATCTGTCTGCGGATGAAAGGCTGTACTGAACTCTAGCCTAGTACCCAAAGTCTGGTGCAGCTGATTCCAAAACTTTGAGGTAAACTGCGTTCCTCTACGATGGTCCTCGGAACTCCATGCAGACATACGATCCTTTCTCAAATATATATCTTGGCCAACTTCGCACTTGTATAGGTGGTTTTCTCTGGGATAAAGCGAGCCACTTTGATCAAGCGAATAAACTATTACCCAGATAGAATCATATCCCGTTCGGGTTCTGGGAAATCTGGTAATGAAATCCATGCCAAGCTTATCCTGCTTCCATTCAGGTATTAGCATAGGCTGCAATAATCCTGCTGACTTCTGATGCTCTGCTTTTACTTTCTCTGACATACATCACTTACGACTACATACTCCGTAATATCCTCCTTCATACCAGTCCACCAGAAACACTCCTTCAAATCCAAATACATCTTGGTGTTTCCAGGGCGAATCAAGTATGGTGAGTCATGAGCCTCCTGAAGTATTAACTTCCTGATCTTTGCATTATTGGCACATATACACTATTCTCAAACCATAAGGTGTCGTGTTCATCCTTATGAAAACCTTTGGCCTTTCCTTTGCTCATCCTCTCTTTTACCTCAGCAATCTCTTTGTCATCCTTCTGAGCTTCACGGATCTTTTCCAACAATGTAAACTGAACTTCCATTGCTGCAACAAAACCTTTGGGAACAATCTCCAATCGAAGTTCCCTGAAAATCCTCGGCTAACTCCTTTGATAATCCTCTACTTATGAGGGTATTCGTCCTTCTTTTCTTTATGGTTGTGTCCTATTTCTCCACAGAGCTTGTACGCACAAGGTTTCTTCATATCTTTTCCATAAGGCTTCAACTTCTGGGTCACAAACCGAGACTTTAGCAAAGTCAACTTAAATTCTTCCCAAGTAGTTACTCCTTGTCATCCGTTGATGGTTTGGTACATCCTCCACCAGGTAGCAACACTTCTTTCAAAGAATGGAAGAGCGTGCTGGGTCATATCCTTTCCGGCTATAGGGTTATTCTCCATGTGATCCTCATGTTCTGAATCCATCGGTCCATCTCCCATTGACTCATCGGTCCAGAGAGTACAAGCTCATCTCCATTCATCCTCTATTGGGTCCATGGGTTTGGGGTGGGATAAGAGAGATCGAGAGGGATGCACTCAATACAAAAAAAAGTTTTGAAAAGACAGATTTTATTGTGGCTGTCGGAAAAACATCAAACAAATGACAGCTCACAATCGTCGCATCTAACGTATGTATGTAACAGGGGTTTGGTCTTCTAAAGGTCAATAGATCTTCAAAGTCGTCAAACTCTTCAAGTCATGTTCATGTCTCCGATGGCTTCTTCCAATCGTGCTTGTCCTGCTCAAGTTCTTTTGCCAGATCATCTCTGTTGACGCGAAGTCTCTCGCGACGTCCTTCAATATTTCTGGAGTTACGTTCCAACTGCCGGTTTCAACATCCTTGACATGATCCATGATCCTACTGTCCTTCAGTTACTGTCAAATCTCCGGTATCTCGATGTTTTGCTCCTTCATCTTGTCTACTTTCAGCTTCTGGGTCCTGAGTTCTTCACCAATTGCCTTATTGTCAAATATTGCTTCTTGTAGGTCCATCTTAACTTCCTGATGTAACACTCCAGATCCTGGTGAATACACCAGCTAAGGTTAACACTCCAACGTTTGCAGATAGATGCTCCATCAGCTTTCTACCATCCAATCCTTCCATGCATCTGCATGCTTAACTCCGCACGGTGACAATAGCATAGGCGGGCGATAACATCATGGATAGCCGTGTTTTTTTTGCTCTTGTCATTTCCATGAGTTAATAACTCCTGCCTTAGGGTTCTCTTGACAAAACTTTGAGTTACTAACTCTCCATGCTCCGGTCTTTCTCCGATACACCTTGATCTCGGTATTGATAACTTCCATAGTCTGCCAGGTTCCATAAAGGTAGCCTTCCTGGGTCATACAAATTTGGGAATTCTTCAGAGCCTTCAAATTCTCCAAGTCTTCGGAGTCTTCAACAGTTGTAGTTTCCATTTACACGGTAAAATCCTCTTCATTCCAAATGGTCTTAGTTGTCCGATATCTTGTCTCCTTGGAGTGGTCTCATCAGTCAAATCTTCGAGTGGTCAAAAGGGAAAAGGGGTATGGTCTCACTAAAAGGGAATATTTGAACAAGCTCAGAAGAGAAAAGAGGTAAAAGATCTTTTGAAAGGGAAAGTTGTAGAGAAAAATCTTTGCTATTGGCTTGCCAGTTTCTAGGGTCACGTCCTACAGTCAACATGTGCTCTGATACCATCTTGTAGCGACCCGACCCGAATGGATCAAGTCTCTGTGCTTTCGTGTCATCCCTGGATCGGTATGCTGACACACACAGTACTCGAAGGATTTATAACAGAGGTAAATCACATGTATAAAGTAACGTAAAAACTATTACCTCAATCCAAAATATAGCGGAAGCAACAAGGTTGTGGATTCCCATCAACACCAACGGCAAAGTTGAGTATAGGAAATCGTAACCCTAACGTACCACTTACTCGTCGTCTGAAAAGTCTGCAACTTGAAAAGTTGCAGCCCGAAAACGGGTCAGCACATGGAATATGCTGGCAATGTAACACATAGAGAGTAATGAAAGAATAGGCTATACTACATGCATATATGGCTGGTGGAAAGCTCTATGGTTACAGTTTTTGCGAAAAGCCAATTTTTCCCTACATCAAAGGAATAATTTTGTTTAACTATCATGGTGGTTGTTAAACATTGAGAATGGTTGACAGCATCCTCAATCCCAATTAAAAGTACTCATTAAAACCCAATAACATTAATTAGAAGTAACATGTTGAGATTCACAATGATATTCAAGTACTAGATACTCAAGTTGTCCATAACCGGGGACACGGCTAATCATGATTAGTTTGTTACTCTGCAGAGGTTTGCGCACTTTTCCCCACAAGACTCGATCGCCTCCGTTTGGTTTCTCGCACTACATGGTGTTTGAGAAACGGATGACCGAGACATAGTCTTTCAGAAGCGCTAGCACCTTACATGTGGGGTAGACCGTACCAACCTACATCCCCTACATCAGCTAGCCTACCCCGTAAGAGTTCGCACAACTTAATCAACTACGCCAGAGCCCATAATTGGCATGTGGCTGCACACGGAAGTTTCCAGTTTGAAATATCTTATGATCCCTTAGAGCCTGGGTGGCGGTCCAAAAAAAACAGGCAAGTCCTGATAGACATCAGGTGCCTCAATCCACCCAGATGTGTGTTTAAGTTGCCACCTTAGATAAACCATTAATTATCAATCTCACATCTGTCATGGATATCACTCACCCAATCCACGTCTACTAGCAAGCATAGCATAATAAGCAAACGTAGAAGTAACTCCCAAGGTTTCATAAGTAACAGGTAATAGGTACTACCTCAATTCTACTTCCCAATCCCACAATTTAATTTAGATCCTAAACAATGCAAGTGTTTGAGGGTTTGATCTAATGCAATAAAACTGGGTAGTAGGAAAGATATGATCAAGTGTTACTTGCCTGCAATGTTGATGAAGATGATGCGCACTCAAAACTCTTGATAGATCTAATCGTCACACTCCGGTCAATCTATCGTAAGCAAACAATAGTAACCACACAATAAGTACTCATCTAATGCACAAGTAAAACTCGAACGAGAGAACGAACCAGAAAGTTCAACTTAAGAACTCCGGTTGCAAAGAAAGAACGAGCCGAACAAACGACGAAAACAAACGGCGGAAAAAAACAACTCGGTTCTAGCAAGTTGAATCTAGGTCAAAATTTTACTGTAGCAAAAGCTTGTTCAAGTTGATTAGACGAAACGGCGGTTTCGAGATGAAACTCCAGGCGCTTGAATCACCTGATTCCGATAAACGAGCGAGAAGATAAACTAGAACGAAGATCGGATCTGAGATCGCGATCGCGGAATAAATCCGACGAGAAGAAAAAGAAGAACGGTTATACGAACAGACGTCGTTAACCGGGAAATAATCGGTGATCACGTTCGTTGAGACGAACGGTCCGAAAGAAGAACGAAAACCAATCTAGGGTTTTCGGAAAAGAGATCGAAACGAAAAACCGATCTAGAACACCGGAACGGTTTAGCGAAAAATCGGAAAGAAAACGAATCGGTAGAGAAGAAAAGAATCGGAACGGTTTATAAGAAAAACCGAACCGAGGGAAAGAAGAGACGCGGCGCGGTACCTCCGGCGAACGGCGGCGACGGCGGCGTTGACGCAGGGCGGCGGCGGCGCGGGTGAGAGGCGCGGGGTGAGGCGCGGCTTGGGTGGTGCGGTGGCGCGGCGTGGGGTGTGGCGGCGCGGCGTGGGGCGGCGGAGAGGAGAGGAGAGATGTTGGTTTGATGTGTTTAGAGGGGGGGGGTGCTTGGGTATTTATATTGGGGAGGGGAGGGTTTTGCTTGGGGTAGGGGACAAGAAATAGACTAGGATTAGGAAACAAAAGGAAAAGATCTAGAAATAGATACGGAATAAACGAACATAGGACAAGAGTCCTACTAGGACTAGGCAAAAGAAGGAAGCGGCGGCTCCCTGGTGCACGCGCGCTATGGCCTCTTGGCCGGCCGGCGGCTAGCAGCTTGGGCCTTTGGCCCAAGGCGCTGCAGTTTTTTTTTAAACGGTCTCGCGCGCAGAGAGACAAAAAAAAATCTAAACGAACTCCAAAATTAATACAGTAAACTTTCCCCGACTCCTAAAAATGAGTCGAACAAAAATGAACTTTACTCGGGGCCTAAATGCAATTTTTGAAAACACGCATTTTTTTCCTATCCAAATAAAATGCGAATAAAACTCCGGCAAACAAAATTTGATCTATTTATTAAATCTTCATTTTTCCTAAATTTGGGAAAGTCATATTATTCCCTCTCTTATATTTTTGATAACGGAAAAATAATTGAAGATGAAATAAATAAATCAAATGATCCTCTTTTCAATTCGAGAAAACTCTCAAATATGAAAATAACGAAATCTCCAACTCTCTCCAAGGGTCCTTGAGTTGCGTGAAATTTCTAGGATCGACCAAAATGCAAGAAAATAAAATATGCATGATGATCTATTCCAAATTGAAAATAAATTCAAAGGGGCTTTGAATTTAATTCTTTGAAACTCCCAGCTCATATTTCATATAATTTGAAGAAGTCCTTTTATCTTCTCTCGTGAAAATCATTGAGTCGCATAAAGTTTCAGAATTGGAATATTTCCAAATGAAATTCAATTATTTTTCAAACACCCTTTTCATTTTTAAATGGAGGAAGTCATGTCATCTTCTCTCTAGGGTTTTGTGTTTTAAAAGCATTTGAATTCATGGAGATCAGAAAGCAAATATGAAAGTTTGGGAAAGTCCTTTTATTCCCTCTCATTTAACTTCCAAAAGTTTCGAATTCACTCACTTTCAGTCAATCAATCAAGCAATCAATCAAATCTATCTATTTGTTTATAACATTCCAAAATTTAGAATTTTGGGATGTTACATTTATGCTTCATATTATTATCCAATGATGTGTTGCCATCCTATGATGTCTGAGTAGATTTTCGTTGTCCTATCCGTGGTTGATGAATTGCTATGATTGATTTAATTTGCTTGTGGTTATGTTGCTATCCTTTGGTGCCCATCATATGAGCGCACGCGTGGATCACACCATAGGGTTAGTTGTATGTTGATAGGACTATGTATTGGAGGGCAAGAGTGACAGAAGCTTCAACCTAGCATAGAAATTGATGCATACGGGATTGAAGGGGGACCAATATATCTTAATGCTATGGTTGGGTTTTACCTTAATGAACATTAGTAGTTGCGGATGCTTGCTAATAGTTCCAATCATAAGTGCATAGAATTCCAAGTAAGGGATGACATGCTAGCAGTGGCCTCTCCCACATAATACTTGCTATCGGTCTAGTAAAGTAGTCAATTGCTTAAGGGACAATTTCGCAACTCCTACCACCACTTTTCCACACTCGCTATATTTACTTTATTGCTTCTTTACCTTAACAACCCCTACTTTTATTTTCATGCTCTTTACTTTCTTGCAAGACTTTCCGAAAACACCTACAAAGTACTTCTAGTTTCATATTTGTTCTAGGTAAAGCGAACGTCAAGCGTGCGTAGAATTGTATCGGTGGTCGATAGAACTTGAGGGAATATTTGTTCTACCTTTAGCTCCTCGTTGGGTTCAACACTCTTACTTATCAAAAATGTTGCGACCCCCTATACTTGTGGGTTATCAAGACCTTTCTCTGGCGCCGTTGCCGGGGAGCAATAGCGTGGGGTGAATATTCTCGTGTGTGCTTGTTTGCTTTATCACTAAGTAATTTTTATTTTCTATTCTTAGTTGTTTCCTATCTTTAGTTATGGGTAGGAAACGCAAAATACCAAAAAAATTAGTTGTACCTACTGAACCAATGGTTGAAGAACCAATCAAATCTATCACACTGCTGAAGCTTATTACTTGGATCATCTTCGATCCCTATGTGCTCATGTTGAAACCCCAACTAGCTTAGTTGAGGGCAAATCTTTAGATGAGAATGCTTGTTATGTGCGACACCGTATATCTGAAAAAGGGAAATTATTATGGAGTCAAAATCAATGTTTGCAATGCTATGCTTGGAATTTATGTGAATTATATGATTTTACTTGTTGTTCTGAAAACCCTAAGAAACACCTTCCCTACCAATGTGAGTTTATTGATAATGGAATCTTATCTTCTTATGCTAAAGGTGTTTATAGTTACTATGATGTTCAACAAATTGAAGAATTTGTTGCTTTTGAGGGTGCTTATGAAATTGCTTCTTTGATTGAAAAGTATGATGCTACTTTTCACAAATCTGAAATTTTTGCTATACTTAAATATTGCTATGATAATTATGCTTCTAATACCTATGTTAAACAATATATTGAGGAATACTCCGCTGTCCAAGAAGAGACTAATATTTTGCAGGAGTCTATGGAAGAAGAAATTGATGACACTGTGAGCTCATTGGATGAAAAAGATGAGGAGGAGAGCGAAGAACAAAAGGAGGAAGAGCGGATTGATCACCCGTGCCCACCTTCTAATGAGAGTAACTCTTCAACTCATACATTGTTTAATTCCCCTTCATTCTTACCGAAGGATGATTGCTATGATGATTGTTATGATCCCATTGATTCTCTTGAAATATCCCTTTTTGATGATTCTTGCTATGCTTGTGGCCAAGATGCCAATATGAATGATGCTTATGGAGATGAACTTGCTATAGTTGCTTATGTTAAACATGAAATTGTTGCTATTGCACCCACGCATGATAGTCCTATTATCTTTTTGAATTCTCCCAACTACACTATATCGGAGAAGTTTGCACTTATTAAGGATTACATTGATGGGTTGCCTTTTACCCTTGCACATGATGATTTTGATGAATATAATATGAATGTGCTTGCTTCTCCTACTTGCAATTATTATGAGAGAGGAACTATATCTCCACCTCTCTATGTTTCCAACATGATAAAATTGCAAGAAACTGTTTATACTATGCATTGGCCTTTACTAGGTGTGCATGACTTGTTCTTTTATGACATGCCGATGCATAGGAAGAGAGTTAGACTTCGTCATTGCTTGATATATATTGCGTTGTGCTCACTACTAAATTAGAAATCATTGTTAATTAAAATTGGCTTTGATATACCTTGGGATCCGGGTGGATTCACTACTTGAGCACTATATGCCTAGCTTAATGGCTTTAAAGAAAGCGCTGACAGGGAGACAACCCGGAAGTTTTAGAGAGTCATTTATTTCTATTGAGTGCTTTCATATAGTTTAAAAACAACAAAAATAAAGAGGGGAACCCAAAACTTTTCAAAAAGGAAAGTGAAAGTGAGAAAGACAAGCACTGTTGAAGTGGGAGAGCTCCTTGAACTTAGTTCATGCTAACGACAACTTTGTGAATCTTGATTACATAAACTTTTCAACAAAAATAATTATCTGTAACGCCCTCGATGCGGCTATATCTCCCACGTGTCGAAGCACGACTTAGAGGCATAACCGCATTGAAAGCAATGTCGCAAGTGAGGTAATCTTCATACAACCCATGTAATACATAAGGGAAAGAGATACATAGTTGGCTTACAATCGCCACTTCACACAATTACATGAATAAAGCATTACAACAACCAGATACAATCAAGGTCCGACTACGGAACCAAAATAAAAGAAGACTACCCCAAAAGCTACACAGATCCCCGATCGTCCCGACTGGGCTCCACTACTGATCAACTAGAAACGGAACAACATAAAGGACAAGATCTTCATCGAGCTCCTCCTTGAGCTTGGTTGCATCATCTGCATGGTTCAACGGCACCTGCAAGCTGGTTTTGGAAGTATCTGTGAGTCACGGGGACTCAGCAATCTCGCACCCTCGCGGTCAAGACTATTTAAGCTTATGGGTAAGGTAAAGGTATGATGTGGAGCTGCAGCAAGCAACTAGCATATTTGGTGGCTAACATACGCAAATGAGAGCGAGAAGAGAAGGCAAAAGCACGGTCGAACAACTATGATCAAGAAGTGATCCTAGAACAACCTACGTCAAACATAACTCCAACACCGTGTTCACTTCCCGGACTCCGCCGAGAAGAGGCCATCACGGTAACACACGCGGTTGGTGCATTTTAATTAAGATCAACTTCAGGTTTTCTACAACCGGACATTAACAAATTCCCATCTGCCCATAACCGCGGGCACGGCTTTCGAAAGTTCAAATCCCTGCAGGGGTGTCCCAACTTAGCCCATCACAAGCTCTCACGGTCAACGAAGGATATCCTTCTCCCAAGACATTCCGATCAGACTCGGCATCCAGGTTTACAAGACATCCTCGACAATGGTAAAACAAGTCCAGCAACACCGCCTGAATGTGCCGACAAATCCCGATAGGAGCTGCACATATCTCGTTCTTAGGGCACACTCAGATGAGACTAGCTACGAGTAAAACCAACCCTCAAGTTTCCCCAAGGTGGCCCCGTAGGCAGCTTAGTTCAGACCAACACTCAGAGGAGCACTGGCCCGAGGGGGGGGGGGTTAAATAAAGATGACCCTTGGACAGGCCTACCCAAGGGAAAGAAAAGTCTAGGTGGCGAATGGTAAAACCAATGTTGGGCATTGCTAGAGGAGTTTTATTCAAGGCGAACTGTCAAGGGGTTCCCATTATAACCCAACCACGTAAGGAACGCAAAATCCGGGAACATAACACCGATATGACGGAAACTAGGGCGGCAAGAGTGGAACAAAATACCAGGCATAAGGCCGAGCCTTCCACCCTTTACCAAGTATATAGATGCATTAATTAAATAAGAGATATTGTGATATCCCAACAAAATATCCATGTTCCAACAAGGAACAAACTCCAATCTTCACCTGTAACTAACAACGCTATAAGAGGGGCTGAGCAAAGCGGTAACATAGCCAAACAACGGTTTGCTAGGACAAGGTGGTTAGAGGCTTGGCTTAACAATATGGGAGGCATGATAAGCAAGTGGTAGGTATCGCAACATAGGCATAGCAAAAGAGCGAGCAACTAGCAAGCAAAGATAGAAGTGATTTCGAGGGTATGGTCATCTTGCCTGAAATCCCGCAAGGAAGAAGAACGAGTCCATGAAGAAGACAAACAGACGTAGTCAAACGGGTCCTCACAAACGCGACGTTATCGGCACCCACTCAAAGAAGCAACACCGGAAAGAAGCACACAACATAGTAAACAAACAACACATGGACATGGCATGATGCACAACCAAGTATGATGCATGTCCGGTTTAATGATACATGGCATGGCATGGCAAAGTGCAACAAACAACACTACAACTTAAGTGGAGCTCAATATGCAACTCCGTTGCATATTGACGAAACACCACATTCAAGTTATTTAGTTTGATCTCGTTTATGTACCCAATAATATTAAATGTTGTTAGCATGGCAAGAGGTGAAGCATGAAGAAACTATCTAATCTAGGCAAGTTTAAATGAGACCGGAAGCAACAAACAACAATTCCGGTAACTCCTCATGTGCATATTTTGGTTATGGTACTGATCTTCCCTAAACCATATTTTAGAGTTGTTAAACATGCAAAGTAAGGCCACCATGTTAAACTAGGCATTTTTCTACCCCATTTACATATAAAATTTATTAGAAACCGAGCTACGATTATTTAGTTATGAGATAAATCATTTTAACATGACATAGGGGGAAATTTAAACAAACAACCATTTTAAACATTTTAAACATAGATGAAAGTTGCAAAATATTAATCTACACAAAATTCTAAGCAAGTTTCATATATTAAGTTTTTACAAGTGATGCTTAGTTATCAAGTTATTATATGCATGAACTATGAGGGGTTTTCTGTAAAACAGGCAGTCTCTGGTTAAATGGCAAAATTCACAGGACCAGGAAAAAACAACATGGGCCGAAAATTGTTGGACCCAACAGGAGGAAAAAAAAGAGGGGCGTTGCTCACTTCGCTCCAGGGAGCTAGGCCTTGGCGCCTGTGCTGGGCCGGCCTTGGTGGATCGAATGAGGGGATGGAGGGGGCGTGGTCAACGCAGGCGCTGGGCTTGACTGCTGGTCGTCTCCTCGTATGGATGCACAGCAACAACGACAGAGGGGTTCAGGGAACGACGGCGTGAAGCAGAGGAGCGGCGGGGATGGCGGGGCTCGGCGTGGATCCATGGCGTCAAGGCGCGGGGTTCGCTGGACGGAGTGGACCAGGCTGACCCCGTCCTGATCAAGTGGTAGAGCGGCTCGCTAGCGGAAGCTCAAGGTCGGGCGTTCATGGCGGGACTTGGGGCGTTGTTGAAGGCTCCGGCGACGGGGACGACGGGAGGCGTCAGATCCGGGGTTGGGGAATCCATTCCCAGTGACAAGATGACCTGGCGCAGCGCGGGCTTGGAGATCCGAGCAGCGACGATGAGGTCCAAGGCGGCAGGGGCCTCCTGCTGGTCTTCGGAAGGAGCTCGTCTCCCTGCGTCGATGAAGAGAGCGAGGAGGCTGGAGAAAACGAAGGACGATGGCGCGAGGTGGTGCGGCAACGAGGCTGATCCGGCGTGGATCCGAAGGGTGGCGACGAGGACAATCGGCGGATATGGCAGGTCGGTTCCCTGTGAAGAAGAAGAGAGCAAGGGGAGAGCTGCGCGTAAGAGAGAGAGAGAGAAAGAAGGAAGGGAAAAGAGCAGGGGAGGAAGGGCGCAGGGCACGGCCTGGTTCGGTGGTGGTAGTCGCTGTTGGCGTTTGGTACTCGGGCAAGGCGGCGCTGGTGGATCGTGGTGCTCGGGGACGAGCGAGCAGAGGAGGGGATCGATGGATCTGATAGGCTTGGCACGGAATGCAAGGAGGAGGAGGGCATCAGGTGGCGCGCGGATGGATTGATGGGACAAACGGGCTAAAATCTAGGGATTAGTCTAGGGTTGCCACTATATATAGCAAGCCGGATAGGTTTAGGGGGGTATAAGGTCCCTCCGATCATAATCGGACGGACGGGAAAAATAGATTAGGTAGCTCAAATATGGAAACGGTGATATTTTGTAGATGTTTGGGGATGTTCTGAGTCCACCGGTGACAACTGCCCGGGTCGGGTCCGGGGAAGTTTCGGACGCGCACGTGAGGGGGTCGGTGCACCATGCAAGGAGGGGTTTCGGGGCCTGGCTGTTGACAGCGGGCTGTGTAGAAAGCTTTGGGCTGAGAGAAGAGAAGAGAGATGCAGCCCGACAACTGTTTCCGGAGACCGAAAACGTCCGACGTTTGACCGATTATATTGCCGCTATAGGTATCCGTTGGGCTATCAAACAGACTCCAAATGCGATGAAACTTGACAGGCGGTCTATCTACACTAAAATAAGACCACATGCCAACTCTCAACTCATTTGGAGAACATTTTCCGGCCACTTATAAAATAATAATCCGGACATGCCGCGGGCGCATGCAAGTGTGTCTGGACTCAGAACGGACAACGGAAGGAACGAGGAGACCGGGATGGATGCAAGTTTTGAAAACACGAAGATGCAATGCGGATGATGACATGATAAAATGCAACACGCAAGCAAAGATATGGCAACAGCAGCGAAAAACTCGAAGACACCTGGCACAACAGTCTCGGGGTGTTACATTATCCCCTTGTACAATTTCATTGTATTATAAAAATAATGTGCCAAGGTTTGCCTTTAGGATGTTTACACTTGCTTGATGGTTTGTATGGTGCAGGACAGAAACTTTGGCTGTAGTGCACGATTTTACATTTTTAGCTGGAACGTCAAATGGTTCTGATTCTTTTTGCACTGTCTTTCTGTACAAATTTTTTATTTTTCCTAATTTTGGAAGAATTTTTCAAGTACCATAAGTATGGTGAATGTTCAGATTATTACAGACTGTTCTGTTTTAGACAGATTCTGTCTTTGGTGCATAGTTTGCTTGTTTTGATGAAACTATCAATTTATATCAGTGGATTAAGCCATGAAAAAGTTATACTACAGTAGACACAATGCAAAAAAATATGAATTGGTTTGCAACATTACTAATAGTGGTGATTTGCTTTATTATACTAACGGATCTTACCGAGTTTTCTATTGAAGTTTTGTGTGGATGAAGTGTTCGATGATCGAGAAGGTCTCGATGTGAGAAGAAGGAAGAGAGGCAAGAGCTCAAGCTTGGGGATGCCTGAGGCACCCCAAGTAAATATTCAAGGAGACTCAAGCGTCTAAGCTTGGGGATGCTGGGGAGGCATCCCCTCTTTCTTCAACAAGCATTGGTATGTTTTCAGATTCGTTTCGTTCATGCAATATGTGCAATCTTGGAGCGCCTTTGCTTTAGTTTTCATGTTTCTTTTTTTGCACCATGCTGGTATGAGATAGTCCTTGGTTGATTTATAGAATGCTCTTTGCACTTCACATATATTCTTTGAGTATGGCTTTATAGAATGCTCTTTGTACTTCACTTATATTCTTTGAGTATGGCTTTATGGAATGCTTCATGTGCTTCACTTATATCATTTGAAGTTTGGATTGCCTGTTTATCTTCACTTAGACAACCGCCATTTGTAGAATGCTCTTTTGCTTCACTTATACTTGTTAGAGCATGGGCATATCTTTTGTAGAAAGAATTAAACTCTCTTGCTTCACTTATATCTATTTAGAGAGATGACAGGAACTGGTCATTCACATGGTTAGTCATAAAATCCTACATAAACTTGTAGATCGCTGAATATGATATGTTTGATTCCTTGCAATAGTTTTGCGATATAAAGATGGTGATATTAGAGTCATGCTAGTCGAGTAATTGTGAAATTGAGAAATACTTGTGTTAAGGCTTGTGATTCCCGTAGCATGCACGTATGGTGAACCGTTATGTAACGAAGTCGGAGCATGAGGTGTTTATTGATTGTCTTCCTTATGAGTGGCGGGTCGGGGACGAGCGATGGTCTTTTCCTACCAATCTATCCCCCTAGGAGCATGCGCGTAGTACTTTGTTTTGATGACTAATAGATTTTTGTAATAAGTATGTGAGTTCTTTATGACTAATGTTGAGTCCATGGATTATACGCACTCTCACCCTTCCACCATTGCTAGCCTCTCTAGTACCGCGCAACTTTCTCTGGTACCTTAAACCCACCATATACCTTCCTCAAAACAGCCACCATACCTACCTATCATGGCATTTCCATAGCCATTCCGAGATATATTACCATGCAACTTCCACTATCATCATATACATGACTTGAGCATTCATTGTCATATTGCTTTGCATGATCGTACGATAGCTATCATGATGTTTTCATGGCTTGTCCGTTTTTTGATATCATTGCTACGCTAGATCATTGCACATCCCGGTACACCGCCGGAGGCATCCATATAGAGTCATTTCTTTGTTCTAGTATCGAGTTGTAATATCGAGTTGTAAGTAAATAAAAGTGTGATGATCATCATTATTAGAGCATTGCCCCAGTGAGGAAAGGATGATGGATACTATGATTCCCCCATAAGTTGGGATGAGACTCCGGACTTTACAAAAAAATAAAAGAGGCCAAAGAAGCCCACCAAAAAATAAAAAAACAAAAAAAATGAGAGAAAAAGAGAGAAGGGGCAGTGCTACTATCTTTTTACCACACTTGTGCTTCAAAGTAGCACCATGTTCTTCATATAGAGAGTCTCTTGAGTTATCACTTTCATATACTAGTGGGAATTTTAATTATAGAACTTGGCTTGTATATTCCAACGATGGGCTTCCTCAAATGCCCTAGGTCTTCATGACCAAGCAAGTTGGATGCACACCCACTTAGTTTCAGTTTGAGCTTTCATATACTTATAGCTCTAGTGCATCCATTGCATGGCAATCTCTACTCCTCACATTGATATCTATTAATGGGCATCTCCATAGCCCGTTGATATGCCTAGTTGATGTGAGACTTTCTCCTTTTTTGTCTCCCCCACCATCATAATCTATTCCACCTATAGTGCTATGTCCATGGCTCACGCTCATGTATCGCGTGAAAGTTGAAAAGGTTTGAGAATGTCAAAAGTATGAACCAATTGCTTGGCTTGTCATCGGGGTTGTGCATGATGTAAATATTTTGTGTGGTGAAGATGGAGCATAGCCAGACTATATGATTTTGTAGGGATGAGCTTTCTTTGGCTATGTTATTTCAATAAGACATAATTGCTTGGTTGGTATGCTTGAAATATTGCTTGGTTGGTATGCTTGAAATATTATTGTCTTTATGTCAAAAGATATATTATTGCTTTGAATCACTCGTGTCTTAATATTCATGTCATGATTAGACATATGATCAAGATTATGCTAGGTAGCATTCCACATCAAAAATTATTTTTTTATCATTTACCTACTCGAAGACGAGCAGGAATTAAGCTTGGGGATGCTGATACGTCTCCGTCGTATCTATAATTTTTGATTGTTCCATGCCAATATTATTCAACTTTCAAATACTTTTTGGAAACTTTTTATATTATTTTTGGGACTAACATATTGATCCAGTGCCCAGTGCCAGTTCCTGTCTGTTGCATGTTTTTGGTTTCGCAGAATATCCATATCAAACGGAGTCCAAACGAGATAAAACGGACGGAGCTTATTTTTGGAAAATATGGAAAATTCGGAAGGAAAATCAACGCGAACCAGTGCCCGAGGTGGTCACGAGGCAGGCCCCCCCCCTTAGGGCGCGCCCCCTACCCTCGTGAGCCCACCATAAGGCAGTTGACGCTCTTCTTTTGCCGCAAGAAAGCTAATACTCGAAAAAAATCACGGCGAAGGTTTCAGGCCAATCGGAGTTACGGATCTCCATATATATACAAAATGGTGAAACAGAGCCAGAACAGAACGCAGAACCAGAGAGAAACAGAGAGATAGATCCAATCTCGGAGGGGCTCTCACCCCTCCCATGCCATGGAGGCCAAGGACCAGAGGGGAAACCCTTCTCCCATCTAGGGAGGAGGTCAAGGAAGAAGAGGAAGAAGGGGGCCCCTCTCCCCCTCTCCTCCGGTGGCGCCGGAACACCGCCGTGGCCATCATCATCACCGCGATCTTCACCAACACCTCCGCCATCTTCACCAACATCTCCATCACCTTCCCCCTCTATCTACAGCGGTCCACTCTCCCGCAACCCGCTGTACCCTCTACTTGAACATGGTGCTTTATGCTTCATATTATTATCCAATGATGTGTTGCCATCCTATGATGTCTGAGTAGATTTTCATTGTCCTATCGGTGGTTGATGAATTGCTATGATTGATTTAATTTGCTTGTGGTTATGTTGCTGTCCTTTGGTGCCCATCATATGAGCGCGCGCGTGGATCACACCATAGGGTTAGTTGTATGTTGATAGGACTATGTATTGGAGGGCAAGAGTGACAAAAGCTTCAACCTAGCATAGAAATTGATGCATACGGGATTGAAGGGGGACCAATATATCTTAATGCTATGGTTGGGTTTTACCTTAATGAACATTAGTAGTTGCGGATGCTTGCTAATAGTTCCAATCATAAGTGCATAGAATCCCAAGTAAGGGATGACATGCTAGCAGTGGCCTCTCCCACATAATACTTGCTATCGGTCTAGTAATGTAGTCAATTGCTTAAGGGACAATTTCGCAAATCCTACCACCACTTTTTCCACACTCGCTATATTTACTTTATTGCTTCTTTACCTTAACAGCCCCTAGTTTTATTTTCGTGCTCTTCACTTTCTTGCAAGCCTGTCCGAAAACACCTACAAAGTACTTCTAGTTTCATACTTGTTCTAGGTAAAGCGAACGTCAAGCGTGCGTAGAGTTGTATCGATGGTCGATAGAACTTGAGGGAATATTTGTTCTACCTTTAGCTCCTCATTGGGTTCGACACTCTTACTTATCGAAAACTGTTGCGATCCCCTATACTTGTGGGTTATCATTGACCCGTTCAAGCGCCAACGTGGCCAGCCACCTGGGCCTCAAGCCTCCCTGTGGCCTAGATCTGTTAGACCAGCTGCGGGCCTGCCTCCTCCTCTCCATAGTTCCGGGCCAAGGCCCATGGTGAGCGCCCAGCTGCCCCTATTTCGGTCCAGTTCCTGTTTGTTAGATCTGTGTTTTTAGTATTTTTTTCCAGAGACAGCAGTTTTTGCAGAGAACCCCCTAGACTTCATGCATCTAATTACTAATTAACCGTGCATCGGATTAAAACAATTTATATATGAAATATGCTTAGTTTTTCATCTAGTTTCATAATATGTCTTTTTCATCCATGTTTAAAATGCTTAAAATGTTGTTTGTTTAAATTTGCTTAAATAACATGCTAAAATGATTTAATTCATAACTAATTAACCGTAGCCCCAAATTGAATAAACTTTATATGTAAATGGGGTGGAAAATTGCCTAGTTTAACGTGGTAACATTGCTTTGCATATTTAACAACTATAAAGTATGGTTTAGGGCAGATCAAATACCAAACCTTAAAATATGCACATGAGGAGTTTCCGGAATTGTTGTTTGTTATTTCCGGCCTCATTTAAACTTGACTAGATAGTTAGTTAACATATGCTTCACCCCTTGCCATGGTTAACAACATTTAATTTTTTTGGGTACCTAAACAAGAGAGAACTAAATAAGTCATGTGGTGTTCCGTCAATATGCAACTCGTTGCATATTGAGCTCCATTTAATTTGTAGGATTGTTTGTGCATTTTGCCATGCCATGCCTCATTAAACCGGACATGCATCATACTTGGTTGTGCATCATGCCATGTTTATGTGGTGGTTGTTTACTATGTTGTTTGCTTCTTTCCGGTGTTGCTTCTTCGGGTTGGTTCCGATAACATCGTGTGTGTGAGGATCTGTTCGACTACGCCCGTTTGTCTTCTTCACGGACTCGTTCTTCTTCCTTGTGGGATCTCAGGCAAGATGACCATACCCTCGAAATCACTTCTATCTTTGCTTGCTAGATGCTCGCTCTTTTGCTATGCCTATGCTGTGATACCTACCACTTGCTATATCATGCCTCCCATATTGCCATGTCAAGCCTCTAACCCACCTTGTCCTAGCAAACCATTGTTTGGCTATGTTACCGCTTTGCTCAGCCCCTCTTATAGCGTTGCTAGTTGCAGGTGAAGATGGAGTTTGTTCCATGTTGGAACATGGATATTTGTTGGGATATCACAATATCTCTTATTTAATTAATGCATCTATATACTTGGTAAAGGGTGGAAGGCTCGGCCTTATGCCTGGTGTTTTGTTCCACTCTTGCCGCCCTAGTTTCCGTCATACCGGTGTTATGTTCCTTGATTTTGCGTTCCTTACGCGGTTGGGTTATAATGGGAACCCCTTGACAGTTTGCCTTGAATAAAACTCCTCCAGCAAGGTCCAACATTGGTTTTACCATTTGCCACCTAGCTTTTCTTTCCCTTGGGTTCTGCAGACTCACAGGTCATCTTTATTTAAACCCCCCGGGCTAGTGTTCCTCTGAGTGTTGGTCCAACCTGTCAGCTGCCGGTGGCCACCAGGGGTAACTCTGGGCTGGCCTACCGGAACCTTGGACAATCTGGTGTGCCCTGAGAACGAGATATGTGCAGCTCCTATCGGGATTTGTCGGCACATTCGGGTGGCTTTGCTGGTCTTGTTTTACCATTGTCGAGATGTCTTGTAACCGGGATTCCGAGTCTGACCGGGTCTTCCTGGGAGAAGGAATATCCTTCGTTGACCGTGAGAGCTTGTGATGGGCTAAGTTGGGACACCCCTACAGGGATTTGAACTTTCGAAAGCCGTGCCCGTGGTTATGGGCAGATGGGAATTTGTTAATGTCCGGTTGTAGAAAACTCGACACTTAATTTAGCCATGATGGTCTCTTTCTGGCGGAGTCCGGGAAGTGAACACGGTGTTGGAGTTATGCTTGATGTAGGTTGTTCTAGGATCACTTCTTGATCATAGTTGGTCGACCGTGCTTTGCCTTCTCTTCTCGCTCTCTTTTGCATATGTTAGCCACCAAATATGCTAGTCGCTTGCTGCAGCTCCACCTCATACCTTTTTACCCCTACCTATAAGCTTAAATAGTCTTGATCACGAGGGTGTGAGATTGCTGAGTCCCCGTGACTCACAGATACTTCCAAAACCAGTTTGCAGGTGCCAATGAAACCTTGCAGGTGACGCAACCGAGCTCAAGGCGGAGCTCGATGAAGATCGTGTTCTTTATGTTGTTCCGTTTCCAGTTGATCAGTAGTGGAGCCCAGTTGGGACGATCGTGGATCTGTGTAGCTTTTGAGGTAGTCTTCTTTTATTTTGGGTTCCGTAGTCGGACCTTGTGTGTATCTGGATGATGTAATGCTTTATTCATGTATTGTGTGAAGTGGAGATCTTAAGCCAACTATGTATCTCTTTCCCTTATGTATTACATGGGTTGTGTGAAGATTACCTCACTTGCGACATTGCTTTCAATGTGGTTATGCCTCTAAGTCGTGCTTCGACACGTGGGAGATATAGCCGCATGGAGGGCGTTACAGTATGATTGTATATTTTATTTATGGTGTTGTCCTACGATGCCCTCCGTTCTCGCGCAAACGTGAGGGGCCCCGCTGTAGGGTGTTGCAATATGTTCATGGTTCGCTTACGGTGGGTTGCGAGAGTGACAGAAACTTAAACCCGAGTAGGTGGGGTATGACGTATGGGAATAAAGAGGACTTGATACTTAATGCTATGGTTGGGTTTCACGACCTTGATGATCTTTAGTAGTTGCAGATGCTTGCTAGAGTTCCAATCATAAGTTCAAATGATCCAAGTAGAGAAAGTATGTTAGCTCATGCCTCTCCCTCATATAAAATTGCAAGAATGATTACAGGTACTTGTTATCGATTGCCTAGGGACAAATAACTTTCTTGTTGACACAAACCCTTTTACTAAACACCTAAATTTTATTATCTTGCAAAGTACTTCTAGTTTTATTCTTGCAAAGTAGTTCTAGCATCACTCCTACAAACTATTTTCATACTTGTTTCCGGTAAAGCAAATGTCAAGTGTGCGTAGAGTTGTATCGGTGGTCGATAGGACTTGAGGGAATATTTGTTCTTCCTTTAGCTCCTCATTGGGTTCGACACTCTTATTTATTGAATAAGGCTAGAAACGATCCCCTATACTTGTGGGTTATAAAGACCTTTTTATGGCGCCGTTGCCAGGGAGCACTAGTGTGGGGTGAACATTGTCGTGTGTGCTTGTTTGTTTTATCACCAAGTAGTTTTTATTTCTTGTTCTAATTTGTTCTCTATATGTAGTTATGGATATGGAACAAGAAGCACCAAAAAAATTAGTGGTACTTGCTACTCATGGAGATGGGGAACCTCTTAAAACCCTCGATGCTCGTTATGTAAAAGATATTATGCACTACTTTGATAATCCTGAGAAAACCCCATTCAACTATATAATGGGATTAAGGTTGGGTCAACATGAATACTTTAGGGATTATCGCTTGACTCATAAAGGGAAATTGTTAGGGGATCAAATTCATATGTTGCATTGGTATGCTTGGAATTTATGCTAGAGATATGATTATACTTGTTGCTCTAGGATGAATGCTCCACATCTTCCCTTTTCATGTGAATTTAATGATAATGAAACCTTAGCTTCTTATGCTAATGGTATATATGATTACTATGATGTGGAACGAATAGAAGAATTTGTTTCTTTTAAGGGTGCTTATGAAATTGAATCTTTGTTTGAGAAGTTTGAAGATTTTGATGATTCAGTTTATAGACCTGAAAAACTTGCTATCCTTAAATATTGCTATGATAATTATAAATACAATTACGATATTGATGTATCTATTGAGAATAACTCTGCTATCCAAGAAAAGACTAATATTTTGCAGGAGTCTATGGAAGAAGAAATTGATGAAACTGCAAGCTCATTGGACGATAAAGATGATGAGGAGAGTGAACAACAAGCGGAGTTAGAACATATTGATCACCCGTGCCCACCTTCTAATGAGAGTAACTCTTCAACTCATACATTGTTTAATTTCCCTTCGTTCTTACCACGGGATGAATGCTATGATAATTGCTATGATCCCATTGATTCGTTTGAAACATCCCTTTTTGATGAACTTGATGATTCCTATGCTTGTGGCCATGATGCCAATTTAAATTATGCTTATGGAGATGAACTTGCTATTGTCCCTTATATTAAGAATGACATTGTTGCTATTGCACCCACACATGATAGTCCTATTATCTTTTTGAATTCTCTAAACCACACTATGTCGGAGAAGTTTGTACTTATTAAGGATTACATTCATGGGTTGCGTTCTACCACTACACATGATGATTTTGATGAGTATAATATGCATGTGCTTGCTGCTCCTACTTGCAATTATTATGAGAGAGGAACTACATCTCCACCTCTCTATGTTTCCAACACGATAAAATTGCAAGAAACTGTTTGTATGAAATGCCAATGCATAGGAAGAGGGTTAGACTTCATCCTTGCTTGATATATGTTGCTTTGTGCTCACAACTAAATGCTAAATAATTGTTGATTCAAATTGGCATTGATATACCTTGGGATCCGGGTGGATCCATTACTTGAGCACTTTATGCCTAGCTTAATGGCTTTGAAAGCGCTGCCAGGGAGACAACCCGGAAGTTTTAGAGAGTCATTTATTTCTATTGATTCTTTTATAAAGTTTAAAAATAAAAAATATAGAGGGGAACTTAAAAACCTTTTCACAAAAGAGAAGCGATTGGAAGTTATGCATTGGAGAAGCGAGGGTCGACCTTGAACACTTGTGTTTATGCTCATGGAAACAATGTAGAATTTTTCATGAAGATTCTCACAAAAATAATTATCCCCTTGTACAACTCCATTGTATTATAAAAATAATGTGCCAATATTTGCCTTTAGGATGATTAGATTACTTGTTGGTTTGTGCGGTACAAAACAGAAACTTTGGCTGTAGTGCTCAATTTTACATTTTTTAATGGAACTTCAAATGGTTCTGAAACTTTTTGCACTATCTTTCTATACAAAAGGTTTATATTTTCCTATTTTTTCAGAATTTTTTGAGTTACAAAAGTATGATAGATGTTCAAATCTTTACAGACTGTCCTGTTTTCACAGATTGATGTTATAGCTTCATTGCTTGTGTATGTGTTGAATTCTTGTTGAAGCCTCCTTGACTTGGGGCCATAGAATTGTGATAGCATACAGTGGGTAATGTTTGTTTATAATTATACAATATTGTTACAGCAGTACATGATGGGATTTCACTTCCATATTCACTAACCCCGCCACTAAAAGTTTGGTTAAGTTTTGTGTGGATGAAGTGTTCGAAGATCGAGGACGTCCCGATGTGAGGAGAAGGAGGAGAGGCAAGAGCTCAAGCTTGGGTCTGCCCAAGGCACCCCAAGTAAATATTCAAGGAGACTCAAGCGTCTAAGCTTGGGGATGCCCCGAAAGGCGTCCCATCTTTCTTCAACAAGTATCGATATGTTTTCGGATTCGTTTCGTTCACGTGATATGTGCAAACCTTGGAGCTTCTTTTGCATTTAGTTTTCATTTTTATTTTATGCACCATGCTGGTATAAGATAGTCCATGGTTGATTTATAGAATGCTCATTGCACTTCACTTATATCTTTTGAATATGGCTTTATAGAATGCTTCATGTGCTTCACTTATATCATTTGAAGTTTGGATTACCTGTTTCTCTTCACATAGAAAACCGTTATTTGAAGAATGCTCTTTTGGTTCACTTATATTTATTAGAGCATGGTCTTTTGTAGAAAGAATTAAACTCGCATGCCTCACTTATATCTATTTAGAGAGTCAACAGGAATTGGTCAATTGCATGGTTAGTCATAAACTCCTACATAAAACTTATGGATCACTGAATATGATATGTTTGATTCCTTGCAATAGTTTTGCGATATAGAGATGGAATATGTGGGAGGTACTAGTAAACGGTCATGTCTAGTAAGAATATTGGTGTTAAGGTTTGTGATTCCCGAAGCATGCATGTATAGTCTCTTGTTATGCAATGGTGTTGGAGCATTTTTTTATTATTGATTGTCTTCCTTATGAGTGGCGATCGGGGACGAGCGATGGTCTTTTCCTACCAAGCTATCCCCCTAGGGGCATGCGTAGTAGTACTTTGCTTCGATGGCTAATAAACTTTTGCAATAAGTATATGAGTTCTTTATAACTAATGTGAGTCCATGGATTATATGCACTCTTACCTTTCCGCAATTTGCACTACAAAAAAAAAGACACATCCGTGACATTTTGGGCCGAACGAATTTTTTCCCTGTCATACTTATGACACTTCTATGACGATAATTGTGACAAAACCCGGTATCATCATAGATGTGGTGGGTTCCTACTTCTATGACAAAAAATCATGACAGAAAATGGGCTTTTCGTCCTGGGCGGGCCGGAGAAGCAGCTGCATGACATTCTTTGGGCCGTCCATGATGAAAAAACCATGGTAGAAGCGAGGGCGATCACTACAAGAAATATGTCAACTTATGACCACCACTATTGGTCACTGAATGGTCATAGTTTTCCTTTTGTGACCAAAAACAGATGGTCAAAAGCTGGCCGTCGTAAACTGGAATTAACGACCTTTCTTCTGGAATGGTCGTAGACGTTTATGACCAAAAAAAAGGTCGTAGATTTAACGACCAATTATTTTGGTCACTGGCAATCCGCCCACACCACGTCAGATCCACCGTGGCAAGCTGACATGGCAGAATTACAACCAAATGAAAAGGTCGTAAAATAGAATCAGCCTGGTCCATTTCGGCCATCTACATGGGCCAAGCCCAATAATTCAGCCCATTTAATTTTTTTCTCTTTGTTTTGCTCATCTGCATGGGCCTGGCCCAATAATTTGGCCTTTTATTTTCTGGGAATGGAGCCTTTTTCTGATGATTTTTTTAAATGTCCACTATTGTTTTGGGCCACATCCTTTTTAGTCTAGTTCTAATTTGGGCCTTGGCCTTTTTATTTTCTTGGATGCAGCCTTTTACCAACTTGTTTTTTTACAGTCAACTCTTTTTTTAGGCCCAAGCCTTTTTAGTCAAATTCTTGTTTGGGCCTCGGCCTTTTTGCAGTCCAACTCAATTTAGAGCCCAATTAATCCAAATAATATTCTGTGATCCAAACAAAACTCAAATAATTCAGAAAATGCATAACTACACATAGCTTCCAAAATGAGCCATCACAAGTTCACTGGTTCCAAAATGAGCCATCACAAGTTCACTAGTTCAACAACAAGAGCTCCCAGGTTCACTTGCAACGTGCAAAATGCAACAAACTGCATAAGTTCACGACCTACTACGACATAACTTCCCAGCCTTCAAACTATGACAAACTGCATCAGATCACAGGTTCAAAGACAAACTGCATAGCCATCAAACTACCTTAGCTCCAAAGAGAGCCATCAAGTGGGATAACTTCTCTTCTTGCTCTTGAGACTTCTTGCGCAGCAGCTCAAGTTCCTTGTCGCGTGAAGCTTCAGCTTCTTCCGCCTTCATCTTGATTGCCGCCAATTCTTCTTGCATCACTTCAGCTTGAAGCTCCGACCTCTCCAGCTTCTGCTCAAGATCACAAACATGAGCAGCCACTTCAGCAGTTGCTTTGCCAGAGTTGTTGCTAGATGACTGGAGCCCAGGAATGTGCTTTCCTTGACTTCGGTCTTGAGCACTTCTTCAACAATTTGAGCAGCAGACTTTGGCTCTTCACCTTCTGGTACCGGCACATCCTTCATTTTTTCCATCTCAAGCTAGCATATGGAGGAAAATGATATGCATTAGTGGGAGATCTATTTCACATTTTGCAAACCAAACCAAGCAAGAGAAACCAAACCAACACACAAAATCTATACATTATTTTACTCAAACTCAAAGAGAAGAAGATGATGACTAGTAACTTGACAACATTATTTGACTAGTAACTTATGTGACCTGGAGACATGCAATTGGAACAATATGATCACTTCATTAAGCCTAGAATGGTGGTTCTATATAAGATGGCTTCCCGTGTGAGCCGATCATCAAACTAACATTCAGATCAAATTTCATCATATCATAAAAAATGCAACAAATAGCTACATCAAGTTCTGATATCTTTGTTGAACTATCAAACATCATGAAAGCATGGAACATAGCGTGTGTTCTTGACTGGCTCCGAATCAAACAACATCAAATCATCAAAGCATCAAACAACATCAAACAACATCAAAGCTGGCTGTGAATCAAACAGGGCATGGACAAAGCATGGAGTGACTTACTATAGCAGTCTTGACTGGATCCGAAAACCCGTGCTTCTTGCTGTTGTGGGTGGCCTTAAACAAGTCAATCACTGACAACTCCTCACCCTTACGCTCTTCTTTCTGAAATGTTTTTCAACAAAAATCCAAATGTTATTCAGCAAGAATCAGAAATGTTATTCAAGGAGGATCAAACGGTAAGGTCTCTAGAGAAAAGTTCTCACAGTGGCAAAAATGTGTGCTATGTAGTGCCTGGAACCAGTTATCTGATTGTACACGACTTTTTCTCGATTCATCTTGTTCGACACACAGGTTTCCTACAAAAAAGCATACTGTCAGCATGATCTAGCACTAGCATATCATGTGCAGAACATAAAGCATCAAACAAAGCAGAGACAAACCTTGTGTCTTGGGGTAGACCACATCTCCACCAGAGCTTGCCATTCACCGTCCGTCAGATCTGGCACCGGAGACTTGATGCTGACTTTGTTTGCGGCTACGGTGTCAAAATACTTCTTCTTTATCTGATGGCGTCTGTTCTTTGAATATTTCTGCAGAATATCTTTGCACGCGGTCTTGATGGTCTCCGAGTCCGTGTTCATCTCAAAATTTTCCTACCAAGACAACAAACAAGGTAGGAACAATATTAGTGATCATGCATAGGTGTAACAGAAAATAGATAGCACATTAACTATGAAACAAGTAGCTTACAACAACTTTCCCAACGTAGTTCTCCAATAGACTAGCATTTTTTGTATAGCTTGAAGTTAGGAAGAATCGGAAGATGGCTTCTTGCAACGAGTCCACACTCAGAAGCAAGCTTTGCTGCCTGCAGAGGCTTCTCTGGACGCTTCATCCCTTCGGCAATTTGGATAGGCACCTTGGTACCGAGCGACTTGGTGATTCTCTCTAGCCCTTTGCCCTTTCTAAGTCTAGTCTTGGTAGTCATTGCATCTAAAAATGAAATTGAAGTCATAAATTAGAATAGAAATCGACAAATGTAGGAATCGACAAAAGCATACATGATCATTCCATTTGGAAAATGCACTAGTAAAAGATAGCATTGCAAAGGTCAACTTGCCTGATTGAAGCACAAGCTGCTGTTCTTCTTCATTGATGACATCATTCCTGTCAATAGGAGGTGCAACAGGGCTGAGGTCTGTGTGGACAGTGCCTGCTTCATCAATGCAGATAGTTCCTCCTTCATCTAGGCAGACAATGCCACTTCCATCCATGCTGAGAGTGGTTCCTTCATCCATGGGCGACAACTCATCACCCATTTGCACCGAGGTCTCAGAGTGCATGCGCAGCAGACTTTCCTAATGGTCCATCGCAGTCACCATCTTTACTTTCTGCCTTGTGACTCTATCATGGGCAGGTTCATCAGGTTCCAGGATCCTCTTTCTTTGTCCTGGAGCTGGGGACATCACCCTTCCTGGAGGCATTGCAGCAGATGTTTCTGAGCTCTTCTTCTTCTTCTTCTTCTTCTTCTTCTTCTTCTTCTTCTTCTTCTTCTTGCTGACTGTCTTCTTGACACCATGCCTCTTCGTCTTAGATTCCTTCAGTGCCTCGTATAAACAGCACAAAAAAAGTATTAGAACCAGAGGGAGAAATATGTGAGCACAAGGAAACACATAGCATAAAAGAACCCCAACCCTCCAAAGCAAGACAGAGTTTGCACCTTAACAATCTTGTTCACTACAACATCATCCACTTCCTCTCCATCAATAACTTCATCCTCCTTAGGATTGTACTCTGGGTCATCATTGATAACTCCACTACCTTCTTGAACCTCATCACTTCTACCTTCATGTACACCATTTGTTTTCCTAATCATCGACACGATTGCACCGATGCCAAGGGACTGGAACATCCGATTGTTCCTCATGATATTTCTAACCCTAACCTTCTCGTACTCGGTGAGAGGCTCTTCTTTGCATGATAAAGGAAACATAACTATTAGGTGAATGTTTGGAATGCATGGACAGACAGGCAAACATATCTTATGATATTTTATTATCATTTAATCCTAGTTATTCAGGTAAGGAAGACTAACAACACACATGCACAATTAAGCCAACTTATTCAGATTGCAGCAATACATTTCACTTAGCATATTAAGACACAAATTTTATGAAACTGGCAGTATAACCACAAGGAGCAAGTTGCATACCAACGGTTGGCCTCATGTTTGACCTTGTCCTCCTTGCCATGGATGATCTTGATGTGGTGCTTGCAAAATAGAATAAACAACAATCAGATACAACAGGGATAAGGTAAAATGATGCACTTGTATCAATAAAGGAAAGCATTTGGACCATCATGCACATACATGTAATACATGTGAAACAAACTTGATGGATCAACAATACAATGATTTCGTGTTATTAATTAAGAAAACATGTAAGTGCACTAAACGAGCATGCATGTACACTAGTAGAAAGCAAGCAAAGTGCATAAGTGATACTAATACAAGCAAGCAAGCAAAGTGCTACTGATAGAAACAAGCAAGCAAAGTGGTACTGATAGAAACAAGCAAGCAATGAAGGAAAATGAAGAGAAGGAGGCAAGTACTATTGATACAAACCCTAATTAATAAGCAAGCAAGCAGATTCTTCTCCAAGTGCTACTGATACAAGCATGTACTGCTGATGGACTAGTGAATTGGTGTCATGTATGCTAGCAAGCAAGCAACATGAACTAGTGAATTGGTGTCATGTACACATGCTTAGACAGTCTAACAACAAGCTAGACGAGTATATCATGAGGACCTTCAAAACAACAAGATGTTGCCACTGGTAAAGCATGAAACAACTATACTTGCAGCCGTACAAAAGCAGATGAAAAAACTATACTCAACTATTGATTATGTTGCCTCTACACACCAAAAATGGCTACAGACTAGATGACACAAGTTAAGACATTTTGACAATTGGAATCAACCTTGTATATTACAGCACCCAAAATTATCTAGCACCAATCTAGTATATATTAAAACTAGTCATACTGCCTTAACACACCAGGAATTCCAATACCACAATAAGTACTAAGCATTCTCGTGTTCACTGGAAAGAAGAACACAAGCTTCATGCACATATCATGAAAGAAGAACACTGCTAGAAACCCCAGTAGTGCTACTGATAGCAAAGTGCTACAAGCAATCAAGTACATGTTCATACTAACTCTAGTTCCAAGCAAGCAAATTTCATAATACAAGCAAGCAAGCATGGAAAGTGCTACTGATAGAAACAAGCATAGTGCTACTGACAGTAACAAGCAAACAAGGAAGGAAATTGAAGGGAAACAAACAAGAAAGTACTGTTGATACAAACAAGCAAGCAAGTAGCTTCTTTTCCAAGTGCTGTTGGAAACCTAATTCACCATCTATGCTAGCTGAGTAATTGAACCATACACAAGCAAGTACTGATACAAGCACCATGAACTAGACATCATCCACTTCCTCATCCCCTAAAATCATCCACTTCCCCATCCATCCCCATCCCCTAAAATCATGAACCCTAAACCATGAAGCGGACCAAATGAACCACTAGGAGGTCCTAACCCTAACCCCACGAACCGTAACCCTGACCCCATGAACCCTAACCCTAACCCCATGAACCAGAGGGAGATCATCCCCACGCAACATTAAACATGAACCCTAACCCCAAGAACAAGGACCTACCGAACCACCAGGAGATCCTAACCCTAGAATATCCTAACCCATGAGGGGGATCTACCATAGGGGAGATGGATCGACCAGAGGGGAGGTGGATCCACCAGAGGAGGGGAGATGGATCAAGGGGAGAAGTACCTAGGGGGAGATGATGTTGACGATGCAACGGTGGTCGTCATCGATCGCGCCGTCGTTGATGTAGCCGTCGTCGTTGTTGATTTTGTCAATGTGGCTGCCGTCATCGTCGATGTAGTCAATGTATCCACCGCCGTTGTTGATGTAGTTGATGTAGCTGTCATCCTCGTCGATGTAGTCGATGTAGCCGCCGCCGTCGATGGAGGGAGGCGCACCGCGGCGCGACGGGGCGGCGCAGTGGCGTGGCAGGGCGGCACGGAGGAGGGGAGGGAGTGGGAGCGGGGCGGCGCGAAGCAGAGAGGTATGGGGCAGAGCAGAGGAGGGGCGGCGCTAGGGGGGGAGAGGGGAGGAGGGGCGGCGCTAGGGTGGGGATTCGTCGGGGCTAGGAGGTGGGGAATGGACGGGCGGCGCGGGGAGGGAGAAGCTAGGGTTCGTCGGGGAGAGGGGAGGGGAATGGGGAAATTTTGGGAGGGGAGGGGATCCCGCGTGTTAGTGTGAGAGGGCATGGTGGGTCCTGCCTGGTAGTGGGAGAGGGAGTGGAGGGAAATTTTGGTGGAGGGGAAATTTTGTTATGGGAGGGAAATTCTTTTGGGTTTGGGGGCAGAAAAATGAGGGTTTTTTGTAAACTTTGTAGAAATCATGGTTAAAATCATACCGAATAGCTCAAGAAAACATCTGTATTGCAAGTTCAGTATTTTACCTAGTTGGTAGGCCACATTTGATGATGTGACGCGGAGATCTCCCATTTTTTGATTTTTTTTGAACTATGTATGGTGTTTTGAAAAACCAGCCGATTTCGTCGCGGCGGTCGTCCGTGGCTAGGGTTTGAGTCGTGCCAATCTGTTGTCGATTCTTTGATGAAATGCCTACCTATGAAGCTAAAAATGATTTTTCGCAAAAATAACGGGCAAGCTATGGAGGACCCGCAGTTCAAATTCAAGCCGGTTCCAACTGAATCGGCCGAAGGTGGTTTGAATGGCCAGGAGTAGCTACGAGGGTCGGAAATGCATGCTTTTTGGCAACCATCCGTAAAATAGGGTCTACTTTGAGATAGACATGGAATGGCGCCGTTTGGGTTGACCCTCCTTGTAGCCGCTTCACGAAAAACGCATGTCTTTAGCATTCAAAAAATGAAAAACAATTTTTTGGTAAACAGGTTGGAACCTTGCTTTGGAAACATTGTTTGCCATCACAAGACGGAGGCATCCGCCAAATTTGGGCATATTATCAAAAACTATTCAACGGATGCGGCCATATCATTGCTAGTTTGGCTTGAAAGCCATGAATCTTTGTTCATGGTAGGTCGTTTTTGAGAACACTTTTTCAAGAAAATGCTGGTATTGCAAGTTTAGTATTTTTGCTAGTTGGTAGGCCACATTTGATGATGTGACGCGGAGGTCTCCCATTTTTTGATTTTTTGAATTTTTTACGGTGTTTTCAAAAACCGGCCGATTTCGCCGCGGCGGTCGTCCGTGGCTAGGGTTTTAGTCGTGCCAATATGTTGTCGATTCTTTGATGAAATGCCTACCTATGAAGCTAAAAATGATTTTTTGGCAAAAATAACAGGCAAGCTATGGAGGACTCGCAGTTCAAATTCCAGCCGGTTCCAGCTAAATCAGCCGATGGTGGTCCGAATGGCCAAGAGTAGATACAAAGTGTCGGAAATGCATGCTTTTTGGCGACCGTCCGTAAAATAGGGTCTACTTTGAGATAGACATGGAATGGTGCCGTTTGGGTTGACCCTCCTTGTAGCCGCTTCACGAAAAACGCATCTCTTTAGCATTCAAAAAATGAAAAATGGTTTTTTGGTGAACAGGTTGGAACCTCCCTTTGGCAACATTGTTTGCCATCACAAGACGGAGGCATGCACCAAATTTGGGCATATTATCAAAAACTATTCAACGGATGCGGCCATATCATTGCTAGTTTGGCTTGAAAGCCATGAATCTTCGTTCATGGTAGGTCATTTTTGAGAACACTTTTTCAAGAAAATGCTGGTATTGCAAGTTTAGTATTTTTGCTAGTTGGTAGGCCACATTTGATGATGTGACGCGGAGGTCTCCCATTTTTTAATTTTTTGAATTTTTTACGGTGTTTTCAAAAACCGGCCGATTTCGTCGCGGCGGTCGTCCATGGCTAGGGTTTGAGTCGTGCCAATCTGTTGTCAATTCTTTGATGAAATGCCTACATGTGAAGCTAAAAATGATTTTTGGCAAAAATAACGGGCAAGCTATGGAGGACCCCCAGTTCAAATTCCAGCCGGTTCCGGCTAAATCAGCCGAAGGTGGTCCGAATGGCCAGGAGTAGCTACGAGGGTCGGAAATGCATGCTTTTTGGCGACCGTCCGTAAAATAGGGTCCACTTTGAGATAGACATGGAATGGCGCCATTTGGGTTGACCCTCCTTGTAGTCGCTTCACGAAAAACACATGTCTTTAGCATTCAAAAAATGAAAAACATTTTTTTGGTGAACAGGTTGGAACCTCGCTTTGGAAACATTGTTTGCCATCACAAGACGGAGGCATGCGTCAAATTTGGGCATATTATCAAAAACTATTCAATGGATGCGACCATATCATTGCTAGTTTGGCTTGAAAGCCATGAATCTTCGTTCATGGTAGGTCGTTTTTGAGAACACTTTTTCAAGAAAACACCGGTATTGCAAGTTTAGTATTTTTGCTAGTTGGTAGGCCACATTTGATGATGTGATGCGGAGGTTTCCCATTTTTTGATTTTTTTGAATTTTTTACGGTGTTTTCAAAAACCGGCTGATTTCGTTGCGACGGTCGTCCGTGGCTAGTGTTTGAGTCGTGCCAATCTGTTGTCGATTCTTTGATGAAATGCCTACCTGTGAAGCTAAAAATGATTTTTGGCAAAAATAATGGGCAAGCTATGGAGGACCCGCAGTTCAAATTCCAGTCGATTCCAGCTGAATCGGCCGAAGGTGGTCTGAATGGCCGGGAGTAGCTATGAGGGTCGGAAATGCATGCTTTTTGGTGATCGTCCGTAAAATAGGGTCTACATTGAGATAGACATGGAATGGTGCCGTTTGGGTTGACCCTCCTTGTAGCCGCTTCACAAAAAACGCATGTCTTTAGCATTCAAAAAATGAAAAACGATTTTTTTGGTAAACAGGTTGGAACCTCGCTTTGGCAACATTGTTTGCCATCACAAGACGGAGGCATGCGCCAAATTTGGGCATATTATCAAAAACTATTCAACGGATGCGGCCATATCATTGCTAGTTTGGCTTGAAAGGCATGAATCTTCGTTCATGGTAGGTCGTTTTTTAGAACACTTTTTGAAAACAGAGACATCACCACTTTGTGAATCAGACCGCTCTCTATTTCTGCCCGGCTGGTTCCATCTTGTTTCCACATCGCCAAAGTATCTAGAGCAAAAAGTCAAGCACTCATCAACGACATATGCTTCAGCAATAGAACCTTCAGGTCTTGCCGTGTTTCGCACATAACGCTTACAAGCAAGCAGCCTTCTTTCGATTGGGTACATCCAACCGTATTGCACAGGGCCTCTAAGCATTGCCTCTTTTGGTAAGTGCACCACCAAATGGACCATCACGATGAAGAAAGTTGGAGGGAAAATCTTCTCGAGCTTGCAAAGAATAATTGGGATTTGTTTTTCAAGTCTTTCCAGGACAGTTAACTTGAGTGTTTTGCAGCACAGTTCTCTAAAGAAATTTACCAGCTTAGCAACCGCTTCATATATATCCTTGTCCATGATTCCTCGGAGGCCCGCCGGTAAAATCCTTTGGAGGAGGATGTGACAATCATGGGTTTTCAGTACTGAAAGCTGGAATCCATCAGAAGTAATACACTTTGCTAGGTTAGCAGCATAACCATCTGGAAATTTCACCGCTCTTAGGAATTCACAGAATTCAAGCTTTTGTTCTTTACTCATTGTATACCATGCTCGTGGCATTTCAAATGAATCTTCATCTTCATTGTGCTGTAGATGCAAATCTTCTCTTATGCCCATGTCCTCCAAATCAAGCCTAGAACTAACAGTGTCCTTTGTCTTCCCTTCAATGTTCAGAAACGTCCCTAGCAGATTCTCGCATATGTTTTTCTCAATGTGCATTACGTCGAGATTATGCCTTATTTTAGATCAACCCAGTATGGCAGGTCCCACAAACAAGACCTTCGGTCCCAACATTGACCTTCCTCACGCTTTCTTTTCTTCGCAAGCTTTCCTGGTCTCACATCTTTCACCTTTTCAAGTTGCTGCTCCAGCTCTTCTTTAGTGAATTCAACTGGCTTGTCACGGGTTTCATTCTCACCATTAAAATATTTGCTTCTTCGCCAGCGATTGTTTTGGGGAAGAAAGTGGTGGTGCCCAATATAGCAGATCTTGCTCCTTATTCTCTTTGAGCAAGGGTCTTTTTCACAATGGACACAGGCCTTATAACCCACTGTGATCCTCCCAGACAGAGTGTGCAGAGCTGGGAAATCATGGATGGACCATATGATTGCAGCACGTAGATTGAACTTTTCTTCCGGACTCAAGGCATCGTATGTAGGTACACCCGTCCAGAGCTAGAGCAGTTCTTCTACGAGGGGATCCATAGAGACATCAAAATCCTTTCCTGGAGACTCTGGACCCGGGATAAGAAATGACATCATGAAGTTGGACTGATCCATGCAAGGCCATGGTGGCAGGTAGTACGACACCACAAAAACTGGCCACATGCTATAAGACGTGCTCATGTTCCCAAACGTATTAAACCCATATGTGGCAATGCCAAGTTTTATGTTCCTTGGATCTGCAGCAAAAACTAAATGTATACGGTCAAACTCTTTCCATGCCTCTCTGTCCGCTGGATGGCTTAGCTCATTGTCCACAGGTTGCTGCTTCAGCTTGTGCCACTGTACCTCACGCGATGATTTCTTTGAGATGAACATCCGCTACAGCCTTGGTATCAACGGAAAGTGCCTCAGTACCTTCTCCGGTATTGACTTCTTCCCATCAGCATCTTTCCACCTAGAGGCATTGCATTTTGGACAGTTGCCATGCTTTGCTAAATCCTTCCGAAACAAGACACATTTATTTGGGCACACATGTATTGACACATAACCTAACCCCAGCCTGCGAATCATGCTCAATGCTTCATCGTAAGATCTGGGAACACAACTATCAGGGAATTGCAAGCTCAAAAGGCGGAGTATTGCATTGAATGCAGCATTGCTAATCCGGTAGGAAGACTTGATGTGGAGTAACTTCACGGTGAAGGTAAATCTTGAAAATTTACCCCCTTCATGAGCTGCACGCTTCGCCTCCTCTAACACCTTAGCAAACAATGACTTCTGTCCATCAGCACGATCTTCAACATCGTACAAATCCTTTAATAGGTCAGGAATCCTATCATCTTCATGCCCATCCTCTTCCTCCAAACCAAAATTATTTCGTAAAACCTTTTCCATGAAATCAATGCCAGCATCACCACCACCCATCATATGAGGGGCCTCTGTATCAGCTTCAAAATGTTGAGGTTGTCTGTCTAAAGGTTCTCCATGATATATCCACCTATCATATGTGCTGGACATCCCATTAAGAAGCAGATGATCTTCCACCCTTCCTTGAGCCATTCTTGAACGGTTGAGGCATTCGCAACATGGGCAAAGAATGTGAGTATCGTTGGCAAAATTTGCTCGAACAAATTCCATGAAATCATCAACTCCTTTCATATGTTCTTTTGAAAACTTTCTAACTCCTTTTCTAATCCAGCTTCTGTCCATCTGTCAAAGACAACAAATTGTTGCAACTTAGCAAATCAATCTAAGTGCATCAACATTAATTAATGAAAATGGAAGCTAAAATTCCAGAAAAATTTATATGCTAATTGCCTAACCACAACATTGAAACAAACCAAACTATAAATCAAACCAACACTAAAATTGGCATGAATTTATGTTACAGAGAAGGCTAATTCAAATTAAACCAAACCAAGATTTAGAAGGATCATGTTTCTGGGAAGACCAAGCTAGCTAGCTCCTAACAAATACTATAATGTTTCTATCAATTACAATTACTATTATCCTAACAATCTATAGACAAACAATTAAAGAACAAACTGAGGCCATCTAGCTCAAATTCCCCGCAAATCTTAACCGAACAAGGCCTGAAGAATTCTTAACAAACAAGCTGAAGAACTCCTAACAGTACATCAAGAAAATTCATCTATTCAATATCTGCCAAACAAGCAAGCTATCTCCTAACTCCTAACAGTGCATCAACCAAATTCATCTATGCTGAAGAACAACTGACTGAAATCCATCTCCCACTGAAATCCATGCTCGGTGACGAGGTGCAGATAGTGAGAGAGGATAGGGGAAGAGGTGAGGGGTGCATACCGGGAGGTGTGCTTGCGGCGGCGGCGAGTCCCCCATGCTCGGCGAGTCCCCCATGCTCGGCGAGCCTCTCCTTGCGTGGGCGTGGATGCCGTTCACCACCGCCCCCACCACCGTCTGTCTCCCACGCCCCTGCTGGTTGCTTCACCTCCACGCCCCTGCCTCGCCTCCGCCCCCTGCTGGTTACCTCCGCTGCTGGCCCCGCCCTTGCCTCCGCCGCTACTGGTTGCTTCCGCTGCGAGGCCGTGGGCGAGCTCACCTGCGGTGAGGTCGTGGGCAAGGCGAGCATCCCCTGATGGTTGCTTCGGCTGCCGGCCCCGCCCGCCGCCCGCCGCCCACCAGCCCCGCCCTCGTCCGAGCGTCCCCTGCTGGTTGCTTCCGCCACCGCCCACCGCCACCTGGTCGGAAGACCTAGAAAAACACTAAGTGTTGCTCTGTTCGATGCCACCCGCCGCCACCTGGTCGGAAGGTCCCACTTGTCACTGATACGTGAGAGCCGTGGTTTTATATACTATATAGAAAACTACCCACACATTAGCAACAATCCCTCTCTAGCCTAGCGGTACCGAACGAGCGAACCCAGCGCCAGGTCGTGGGTTCGAGTCCCCGCTAGCGCACATTTTTAGGGAATTAAATGCTCGCTCACCCACCTGTCAAATGGGTCCCACCTGTCAGTATTGCTAATCGTTGCTCTGTGCGATGCCACCTGGTCGAAAGGTCCCACTTGTCAATGATACGAGAGAGCCATAGTTTTATATAATGTATAGATAAACTCCCAGACGTGAGCAACTGTCCCTCTCTAGCCAAGAGGTAGCAAGCGAGCAAACCAAGCGTGAGGTCGTGGGTTCGAGTCCCGCCTCACGCATATTTTTTGGGCGAATTAAGCGCTCGGCCCCACCTATCAAATGGGTCCTGTGTATCACTGTGTGCCCCGTCTGTCTGTTGAATATTAACATTTAAGCAAAAATGACACCTAGACAGTGACACATAAGCGAGGTTGTTGAGGTGGCTGCCTAATCATCCTAATTCATTCAAACTCAAGTGTAGTGACCATTTTATATTGGTCGTTATTAGCTAGGCATGAGGCAGTGGACATGGCTACTAGCTTTACGACCATTCCCTCTAATGAAATTATGACCTTTCTGACCAAAATGATCGTTATGGTTTAGGGTTTGGAGCCCCCCAGACAGCTTTTGACCAATTGGTCTAAAATGGTCATAAATTTATGACCAATTCTTCCAGGGTCACTGACAGAAGGTCATAAGTTGACATATTTCTTGTAGTGGATGAAAATACCAGGGAGTTCCCAGTTATGGTGGGTGGTCGGGGGCCGAGCGATGCGTGTTTCTCTCATACGTACATGCGTGTGTGCGTGGCGTTGGGCTCTAACTGAACCCGAGCGATTGCACTGCAGGCTACGCGTTACTGAACCCGAGCGATCGATCGATCCCTTGCTGTTAACTGAACCCGAGTGATTCCTTCGCTATTGCTGCTAACTGAAGCCGATCGTACACTGCTGCCTCCTTCCCTTGATGAATAGTGAGCGTTGTTGAGGTGGTTTGAATGAACAGTCCCTGATGGGGGGTTGGATGAACAGGACCCCATGGTAGTAGAGGCCGTTGCCGCTGGATGAACAGTATCCCGATCGATCGAGCCGGTGGATGAACAGGACCCCGTGGAGGGTTGGATGAACAGGACCCCGTGGAGGGCTGGATGAACAGTAGCCGGTGGAGGGCTGGTTGAATAGTAGCCAGTGGAGGGCTAGATGAATAGTAGCCCGTGGAGGGGTGGTTGAATAGGACCCCATGGAGAGGGCTGGTTGAACAGTAGCCGGTGGAGGAGTGCGCATTGGAGGTTGGATGAACATGAGCCCGTGGATGAATAGTCGCAGGTGGAGGCTGGAGGAGGTCGACGGTGGATGAACGGTAGCCCATGGATCCTAGAGGAGGTCGACGGTGGAGATGAACAGTATCCCGTGGAGTCCCGTTTTGCGGTACGCCACACCCCTCCTGATGAACAGGACCCCCGTTTCGATCGTAGTGCTCCAACACATGTCCGTTTCCTCCGTTTTGCGGTACGCCACACCCCTCCCGATCAACAGGACCCCGTTTCGACCGTAGGAGGTCCGTTTCCTCCGTTTTGTGGTACGCCAGACCCCTCCCAATGAACAGTATCCCATTTCGACCGTGGCCGGTTGAACACAAGGCCGTTTCCTTCGTTCTGCGGTACGCCAGGTCTCGTTTCTATTGGCTGTTCCGTCCAAGCCGGTTGGCTCCCGATGAACAACACGCATTCCGTTGCCTCCCGATCAACACGACGCATTCCGTTGCCTCCCCATGAACACGACGACGACGCAGTTTCTTCGTTCCAACCCAGCCACATCCATGTACATGAGCCCTGGCCGTACGTATGCGCGAGTAGGCATTCGATACCCCGCCCGTATGTACGTACGTGGCCATATTTACTTTCTTGCACCATGGCCGCTGTACGTACGTGTACATGCTACGTGCGCGCCACTACTACGACACGTGCGTGCCTCTACTACCACACGTGTGCGCCTCTACATCGACCAGTATGTACGTATACGTTCACGACCAGAATGACAATGCTACGTACGCTTCAACCGGGTGGGTCCCGACTATCAGGCACTTCCTTGCGTGCGAAGATGTAGCTGGTGGGTCCCAGCATTCAGGGGGGAAACATTTTTTTGTGAAATACGGTGGCCCGTCTGGTGGGTCCCTGCTGTTAGGTGGAGGAATCATTATTTTCCGCGTAATAAGGAGGCACTTCCTTGCTGCGGCCGTGGACCCAACTGTCAGCCTCTCCACGTACAGTACTCTTCCGATCGAAGTCGTTCGTTGACCGCGTTGATCACGTCGTGCCAAGAGCAACAGGGCGGTGGACGACGGCGAGGCCTAGGAAGGGGACGACACGGAGCCGGGGAAGACACGACAGTGGATGCCAATGCTGAGGGGAGTACATGGGTTGATTGCTTCGGCTGCGGTGTGAGCTTGCCGTCGCCGGAGAATAACAGGAGGTGTGGGTGAGTATAGAGGGATGGCATGGCCAGCGGTGGCATCACAGGCGGACACGAGAGGCAGGAGCCAGCGGCACGGCTGACGCTTGTTTGGGCGGCTGGAACAAGAAGACCAGAGGTTGAAGAAGCACTACGACCGTTGGTTGGACATTGTATGGTCACTGGATCTAGAATCGTTCATATTGACTAAGTTGACAAAGCCCTCCGTCCATGTCATCTTAGTAGGCCCACAAGTCAGCCTCCCACAATGGTGGGTCCCAACTTGCAGGGGGAGTATTCATTTTTTATGCGTAATAAGGAGGCACTTCCTTGTGTACGAAGATATAGTTGGTGGGTCCAAGCTGACAGCGGGGGGAACGTTTTTTCAAGAAATACAAAGGCCCTTCCGGTGGGTCCCAGCTGTCAGATGGAGGAATCATCATTTTGCGCGTAGTAAGGAGGCATTTCCTTGTGTGGACCCCTACGTCAGCCTCTTCCGATGGCTGTTGTTTGTTTACCATGTTGACCTCACCGCGCCGAGAGCACAAAGGCGCTGGACGAGGGTGAGGCCCAGGAAGGGAACGACCCAGAGCTGGCGAAGCCACCACAACGGATGCCCACGCTGAGGGGCGTACAAGCGCTGACTGGTCGGCTGCGGGGTGAGGCTGACATCGCCAGAAAATAATAGGATGTGCGGGTGGGTAGAGGGATGGCCTGGCGGCAGCACAACCAGCAATGGGAGGAGGGAGCAGGCAGTCCCACCGGTGCTGGTTTGGGTGGCTGGAGCGAGAAGATCAGAGATTGAAGAAGCAAGGTGGCCGTTGGATGGACATCCAACAGTCACTGCTTTGTGTTGACTAAGTTGACAAAGCCTTGCATACGCGTCAAAATAATATTTAGGACAACGTCATCATCAACCTAGTAGGCCCAGAAGTCAGCCTCCAAATTTGTGGAAAACAACATACATCCCATTAGCCATTATTTTCAATAATTTACATCCCATTTGCTAATTCTTAAGGATATTTGAAGCCCATATTCTTTTTATTAGCATTACAGACCATATATTCTGGGCACTGCTAAAAAATTCAACGAAATTTTTCATATTTCGGTGGGGTCCGAACTCTTCTAATCATGAAATTTCGAGTCGCGTTAAAAATAATTTTTTAAAAATTATATCAAAAAAATGCAAAAAACAATTCTCCGCAAAAAATGAATGATATTTAAAATCTTAACTAGCAAGATGCCCGTGCGTTGCACAGAACATGAAGATGCATTTGTATGAGTCGTTTATCTTGTGGGAGAAAAGACGATCTTTTCATGTAATTGCCAGTTGGCTTTGGTTTTTATAAGAGTATAGAGTAGAGAAATCCAGAAAAAATGATATTTTAATGTAACTACCGGTTGGCTTTGGTCTAAAAATTTACAACCCATTTCTTACAACTTATAGCCCATTTTCTGGGAAGCCCATTTCTTAGTACTTTACATCCCTCCCTCCCCGTCTTGAAAGATTTGCTGCCCAGCAGGGCTGAGAAAAGCAAGCAGGCCTCGGTTTTGGTGTTCTCCAAAACAAAAGAACTGGGCTAGCCATTTTCAGAAAGATAAAAGATATCAATTGGGCTCGTCATGTGCTTAAATAAAAGCGTAAGTGTGGGCTAGACTGGCCACAGCCCCCGCACAGCGCATAGTTGAGCTCCGTCTCTGAAACTAAAAAACAACTGGGCGAGATGCTAGGTCCCTGGTGTTATCCGCTCATTGTGTAATTTTAAAAAATCTGCCGCTGCACCGGCCTATGCATCACCGGTGTGAGATGAGACGTCGATGACTTGTCCTAGCTTATAATAATGTGGCACCTGCTTGCGTAATGCAATGACCCTGGTGGGTCCCTACTATCAGCCTCTCCACGTATAGTCATCTCCTGATTCCTCTAGGTTGTTGACCATGTTGACAACGCCAGACGGAGGTGGGCACAATGAGCGAACGAAGGCGGAGAACGATGGCAAGGCCTTAGATGGGAAGGAACAACAACCGTGGAAGATGCAGTAGTGTAGTGGCAGGTGGAGGGGAGTACGAGGCAACAACATGCAACTCAAGCTTACAAATGGTACAAAAAGCCCAAGGATTAATTGTTCATCAAATTTTTATAAAAACCTAGATTGAACATGACAGTAACATCTAACCCAACCACTCTTTTTCGCAGTCACAAACAAATGGATCGGTCTGATCCATAAAATCAACATCCTATGCATAAAAATTTATTGCACGATGACTACAACTTGTTGTAAATAGGAGCCGAGCACGTTTAGAAGCCCATTTGTCCACCTGAAACTTCTTTTTTTGCTCTTCAACGTGTCCGTCCGTGAGAAATCTCTTGTGGTAAAACTTAAGCCTCGGGGACAATAGTAACCTCGCATTCAACAGGAAGAATGTGACAAAGCTTCTGTTTGCCTAGTTGGATGCATATCCTTCCATCGTGATTGTCCTCAAATGAATGTCATGAGAACTGAGAAAATCCTGGTGCTTATTACGCCACCGATTAGTTATACATTTTTGTCCATGTACTTGCAGTACCTAAGTAGACATGAAGATTTGAAAACAGTTAAGGTCTGAAAAAAGAGTATGTCGAAAGAGAAACTGCTGACGGTTAATTCTACTACAATATATATATATATATATATATAGTCTTCCAATGTGCATGAAATCATCACCTCCATATATAAATTCTCCAGAGACCGAAAGCATCGCAGCAATCCAATAATTATGTTCAGATCATAACTATACATTCCGATATATAAGATCTTGACAGAATCCAGTAGCATTGATATGCCATCCATGGACGAACTCTTCATTGAGCATATAACATAATATTAGTAGCCAAAGTGTAGTCCAAGACGATATAAAACTTATGTGCACAAATGAAAAATGCAACTGATGATTACAAATGTGTAGATGATAATATACGGTACCTGAAAAAGTGAGGAGCCAAACACCAACTCTTTGTGATCATTAAACGGATCACGAATTACACCCAAGGTCTCTAGTTTGGGCGTAGAGACGACAATTATTTGCGAAGGTTTATAACAATTATCAAGGAGCAACCTTTCAAGTGAAGGGGCATCTTTGATGATGAGCTGCTATCCTTCAAAACAAATTCCAATGCTTTTAAGGTGAGGCGACTTTATTTGGAGACAACTGATAGGGATTTCTATTCCCAAAACAATCAGCAAGCTCTCCAGGGCAGGGCAACTAGAGTGGATGATGCTGTGCAGTGAGGCCTCCGACATAAACCACCACAAGCGAAAGTGTTTTTAGCAGTGAGAGTCGAAGCATTTGTACCAGTTCGTCTGGTAGATGGCACCGGGTGAAGGTGGCGGTGTGGAGAGAGGAGGAAAACCGTGAGATGGAGAATGGTGGTGTGGGCACGAATTCTTGGTATGTTCGTGGTATGAAACTGTTTTGGTAATGGTAGAACTCAAATTGTTGGAGTTTTCCGAATTCAGGGGATGTCAGCCAAGCGTCCACCGTGCCGGGTATGGATAGCAGGTAGCGTGTCGGGATGCAAAGGCATTGAACAGGGCCCTGCTAGTGAGTGGAGATAATGGCTCTAAGGAGATCAAATTCAGGAAGGGCAGATATCTGATGAGAGTCGAGATTGAGGGGCACGGTGCACCATAGAGGGCGCCAACTAGTTGAGAGGACTTGTGTGCGGCAGCAATCCTTGGTGGGGAGAAGCGAGATGATCTCATCAAGGATGACGTACAGGAGATCACTGATGCGGTCCACCGAAGATTCTACCGGTTCCTCAGATCCGGGTGGGGGGGGGGCTCACCGCTTCTCCCCGTGATACCGGGTGCGGGATCTACAACCAGCGTCGCCGCTGGCGGGAGCCTTATATTCTTGGCGCTGGGGCCTGCCGACTCCATTTTCCTTGTGGGCGTCGCGCCGAGCTCACAGGTTTGAGCAGAGTAGCCAGAGATGAGCCTAGTGGCAGTGCGAGTGGGGAAGAAGGAGGGCTGGGGTTTTCTATAGGAATGGAAGAAGAGGAGCAGGCATTTTCTGTATGAGTGATGAAGAAGGTGAGTGGTTTTTTTGGAAGAGTGAGGAAGATGGGGAGCGGTGGGAATTGGGGTGAGACGGAAGCGTAAGTGGAAGCGAGGAGGAAGGAGGGTTTTCCTAGGATCGCCCCCTCTTCAAGAAATATGGGCTTCTCCTCACAAAAAACAAAAACAAATGGGCTTTAAGATGGATAGGCTTTTGTATCGGCCCAGTCGGCTGCCCGTGTTTCGTACTAGAGGGCCTTGTGCTAGAGGTACCTCGAGACACTCTCCAGCTTATTGCCCATTCGAAAGAAAAAAAGAGACGCCTCCAGCTTATGGCTACTCATCGGTAACCTTTTTCAACTTGGCATCCACCAAATTAGAGGATGCGGTACTGGATGCAGACACTCACACTAGTCGCGTAGCGCAGCAAAATGAGGTGTCAAATAATAGGCCTACAATATACTAACTAGATTGTGAAGGTTCATAGGCCAGTCAACATTTACATTAAACTTAGCTTCAGAAGATACGGTATGCATACTAACATTTAGAAGAACAAAAGTTTAGCATGTTTATGCATCTCGATGATTCACCATACTATGACCAGTACAAAGCTATGAGAATGTGTCGAAATAAAGAAAAATCAGTCGATGCTTATCTGAGCAAAGGGCCTCCCTGCGCACGCATTAAGTTCCTGGGCATGCTTATTTCTTCTCAATGTTGCGAGCACTTTGAGTATGTTGGCAACTCCATAGCTAGCTAGCTTCCTCATCTTGCAATTGATGCTGACACATTTGCAGCAAACCCATGAGGCAATAGAGATGACTCAACATGAGTCCATATTGTGCAGTTCCCCTGAAATCATCTTCATTGTCCTGAATCTGAAAAGATAGGAAAACAATAGCTATACTTAAACGGTGTTTCAAAACAGTAGCACATATCAATAGCTCGGCATGACAAAACACGATCATCTGGACGAAGGGGATACTGACCTGCCTGAGGAAGATTATATAATTTCGTAAGTCCTTGGTTGATTTCCACCTTCAGCTGCACTGCTTGTTTGCTACTCCATACATGACAGGATCGTTCCGCACTGCAATCAGCAAGTCAACGTACGAATAAGTGTCGGGACCCCGATTCTGAGTCACACCGATCTAGCATGTAACACCTCATATCACTTTGCGGCCTCACGCACGGTATCCCCATGGGTGTCGCCTTACCATGGCCCGGGACCGTTTGCGCCTTTTGGCTCACGTATATGATAGTGTCGCTAGCATCCATATGACAGAGAACCCGGGCCGACATGGCTAGTCGTGAACCCAAAGCGGCACAGACCTATGGAGATAGGCATACATGAATCACATCAAGCATGTCGGTCAACAGCGTATGAATCCAGGCTGTAGCACTGGGCTAACAGGACTCCGGAAGTCACCGCGTGACATTTCCCCGAAGGGACAGACATAGGAACGAAGTGGAACACATGCCGGCCAGTCAAGTGTTCCGAGCAGTAGTGCTGGGCTAGCAGGACTCTGGTGAACTTGGCTGTAGCGGACTACTATGGCTCAAGGAAGCACCAGACTACATTTCCCCATAAGAGAGGCTGCCAAGGATAAACAACTAGATTGTCGGATCCCACACATAGCAATACACGTCACACGTACGCATAACATGCAAGTATGTGCGGTACAACATGGCATCACAACATAACGCAACTCATATAGATAAAGGCTCAGAAGAGCCACATAGCATCAATACAAACAGCGGTCACATGACCCATCATTCAGAGCATACAAGCAACGGAAGCATTACATGTCTGAGTACAAACAACTACAAAGAAAAAAGGCCGAGAAGCCTGACTATCTACAAGTCCCTCCAAGGTACAAGATCGTAGCTGAGGTAACAAGCTACTCGTCGAAGTCCAAGCAGTACTACTAGTGAGACAGATGTCTCATCTGCAAAACATAAATAAAGCAAACGTGAGTACAAAGGTACTCAGCAAGACTTACGTCAGATCCTATCATACATGCATTTGTATCAAGAAGGTAATGTGGGGTTTAGCTGCAGCAAGCCAGCTTTGACTCAGTGGCTATCCTGTTCTACGACAATGAGAAACTTCTTTGAGGTGAGGCAGCGCACACGAGTCCACTAATCACCACATCAATACACTACTATGGATTCATCCCCGTCTCTCCTACGAGAAGGCCATCCATAGCACTCACACTTATCTTGAGCATTTTAGAGTATCCACTTCAGGTTGTCTATGTACCACGTAAGCATCCAAGAAGTCCATAACCGAGGACACGACTATTCGAATAGATCATGATAACCCAGCAGGGGTGTACTTCCTCACACACGCTCTCACCACTTATCACCATATACCCGTCATGTATCTCGGCAACCTTCAAGCGGAAGCCTGGCGAGGGTGTCGGCCACGACCTGACTAACCACGCAAGATTCTAGTCCAGGTTTATCACCTATTTGGGTTCCATCCGCAAGGAGATCCGGCCGGGGTGTCGCTCACGGCCCCAAACGATGTGAGCAGGGTTCCCAAGCCCACCATCCGGGTGCCACTTGGTACACCGTGCCACCTATGCCTAGTCTGTCCTGAGCCCACCCTACCGGGTGCCACTCGGTAGAAAAATAGCACTACCTACAAACACCAGAAACTATTTTCAACTCCTTGACAGAGATCAAGGCGGTTAATAAGCCGAGAGAGCTTGGAGCGCCCGGAGCCCAATGTGTGGTAGTAGCTAGTCATTGGACAACTTACACAGAACTCAGTTCTTAAGGACGGTCCCAATGAGACAACCCACCATGTACTCCTACATGGCCTCTCACCGCTACCTTTACGAAATCGTGTTCACACGCTTAATTCTCAGCACCAGAACATATCATAACACTCCAATTCATTCCTGATGAATCAGACCTGACACAACTCTAAGCAATAGCAGTCATGGCATGGTAGAAGCACAGCATGGCTCAAACAACTCCTACACATGCTAGTGGGTTTCAACTATTTACTGTGGCAATGACAGGTCATGCAGCGGAATGGGTTCAACTACCGTAGCATAAAGTAGCAGTTGAATCGTTGTTGTCCTAATGCAATAAATGAGAGCAGGAGCGAGAGAGTAGGATCAAGGGGGGCTTGCTTGCCTGGTAGATCCATAGGGGGCACTGCTCCACTGATAGGTGCTCCCGAACACTTTCCGGAGCAGGACCTATCGAGAAGGAACGGTGTTGAAAATCAAACACAAGCATATGCAACATTATGATGCATGAACATGGCATGAGTATGTGATGTTGTTTGAGTTAATGCATCTAGCATTTATTTAGTTGAGGTCCATTTGAACCAAGGGTTTAAATGCAACTCCAAAATAAGTTCTTAAATATGCCATAAGTGTGTTTTCATATATACAACATGTATAGGTTTGTTTGTCATGCATGAAAATGGTACAGATGGATATATTGAATTTTTCTGATCATTTTTCATATATAAATTATTTCAATCTGAGCTACGGTTGAATTTCTATGAATTTTTCAAGTTTATATCATTTTCTGGAATTTCCTAATTTATTAATACCAGAAAATGACATATTGCGTCAGCATGACAACATCATTGCGTCAGCAGGTCAAAGGAGCTGACCAAGTCAAACCTGACGTGTGGGGTCCACACGTCAGTGACTCAGTTAGTTCACAGGGGGTTTATTTAGCCTAATAGGATTAGTGAGCGCCGGGCCCACTGGTCAGTGACTAACTAGGTAACTAACCTAGGTTAATTAGTGTTAATCTAATACTAACTAAATGTCAGGGGGTGGCCCACGCGTCAGTGACACAAGGGGGAGGGTCAACCCCGGTCAGCGGGTCAAACCCACCGGCGACTCGACACCGGCGAGGCCGAACACGGCGGAGGGCGTCGGAAACGCGTCTCCGGCGACCAAATGGGCCGCGGAGACCATCTCCGAGGAGCTGGTGCTCGCGCGCATCCACTGGTGCCCTCCGTTTCACCGGAGACGGTCTAAATCGACGGCGGCGACCACTTGGGCGGCGGCCGGAGTTCGGTGGCTAGGGGAGAAGGGCTACGGTGCATGGCAGGAGCAGCAGGTGAGGGTTTTGGGCTCCTGGCATTGCACTGAGCACGATGGTGTGCTTGGTTGCGGCCCTAGGTGACAGTGGCCATGACGGCGACATGAACGGCGGCGAAGAGCTCTCGGCTCCGACGACATCGTTGTTAGAGGAAGAAATTGAGCTAGGGAAGAGGGGGGATCGACGCAGTGGCTCACAAAGGATGCACTAGGCTTCGAAGCGGGCTCGGGGAAGGCCGGACGGCGACATGTGGGTGGTGGGGATCCACGGCGGCCGGCGGTGAAGAAGATGACGATGGCGGCTCCTCGGGGCGCTCCGGCTTGCGTGGCTGAGGAAGACGATGCAGGGCAACAGCGCGGAGCTCATGGGCATGACGAGAGGGCGAGGGGGAGGCGGTGAGTGTGACAAGGGCGAGCGGCGGCGACGGCAGCGTTCGGGCAACAGCGGGGAAGAGAGCAGAGGAGGAGATGGGGACGAGAGAGAGCGAGAGAGAGCGAGAGAGAGGTTTGTGGAAGTGCGTGGCGTCGTTGGGTGCCTCCAGTGGCGAGCGGGGAAGCAGGAGGTGGCCGGCGTGTGCTCGCGCTTGTCGGGCACACGCGCGCCGTCCTCTTGGCAGGAGGTAGGCGACGACTGGCGTCGGCCAGCTGGCTGGGCTGGCCTGCTGGGCCGCTGGGCTGCCAGGTAGGAGGCCCAGGTAAGGGTTTTTCCTTTATTTGTTTTCTTTTCTATTTTTCTGACATTTGTTTTGATTTAATAAAAATACTAAATCATTTTATTTTATTCTGTAAATTTTAGTAGGGACTAGTTGGACCACTCCAAAGCCCCTCACCAAAATTCAGAATTATTGGACAATATTTTATATATAATAAAATATTTATCCAATGCAAATAATTACTGGATTAATTCCAAATGCCCAAATTAAACACTTATGAGCTCCTAAAGATATTGGTTTGATTTTTATCTCTGTCCAATATTTTCAGAGAGCAACATGAGCATTTTCTTGGACCTTTTTAGAGAAATTTTTATCTAGGTTATTTCCAGAAATGATTTCTGAGGGTTTCAAAATCCCCATTTCAAAGTTAAATGAAATTTAAACATGATGCACACACGACTAGCAAGCCTAGGTCATACCAGAACTAGGGATGTGACAACTCGCCCCCACTCGAAGAAATCTCGTCCCGAGATTCAGGAGTCGGTAGGAAGAAAGCGGGGTACTCAAGTCGAAGACGATCTTCACGCTCCCAAGTAGCTTCTCTCTCGGAATGATGAGACCACTGAACCTTGAGAAACTTGATGTTATGATGTCGGGTGACACGTTCTGCTTTATCAAGGATGCAGACAGGGTACTCTCAATATGTGAGGTTATCTTGGAGATCAAGCGTTTCATGGTCCACTCCGCGGATGGGATCCGACAAGCAACGCCTGAGTTGAGAGACGTGGAAGACATCATGAACTCGAGAAAGATGTGGTGGTAGTTCCAACTGGTAGGCAACCTCTCCTCGTTTAGCGAGAATGAGAAAGGGACCAATGTAACGAGGAGCCAACTTTCCCTTGATACCGAATCGATGGGTACCCTTCAAAGGGGTAACCCGAAGGTAAGCTTTGTCGCCAACTTCATAAGCCACTTCCTTATGACTACGGTCATACTGGCTATTTTGACGAGATTGGGCTGTTTTCAAATTCTCACGAATGATGCGAACTTACTCTTCTGCCTCCTGGATCATATCCGGTCCAAAGAATTGTCTTTCACCGGTTTCTGACCAGTTCAAAGGTGTTAGACATCTTCGTCCATACAGGATCTTGAAAGGAGCTTTCTTGAGACTGGATTGGTAGCTATTGTTATAAGCAAACTCGGCGAAAGGAAGACACTTCTCCCAATCCATACCGAATGAGATAACACAAGCTCTAAGCATGTCTTCAAGAATCTGGTTGACCCTTTCCACCTGACCACTTGATTGAGAGTGGAAAGCGGTACTGAAAGAAAGACGGGTGCCCATGGCAGTTTGGAAACTCTCCCAGAAATGAGAAGTGAAAAGACTTCCACAGTCTGAATTGATCTCTAGTGGAACACCATGAAGTGACACTATTCGAGAAATATATAAGTCAGCAAGCTGACTAGCAGTGATACTCTCTTGAACAGATAGGAAGTGAGCCACTTTGGAAAGACGATCAATGACTACGAAGATAGCATTATTCCCTCTCTTGGTCCTGGGAAAGCCGGTGATGAAGTCCATACCAACTTTATCCCATTTCCACTCAGGAATAGCTAAAGGTTGAAGGGTACCAGCAGGTCTCTGATGCTCTGCCTTCACGTGACGACAAACATCACAGTTAGCAATAAACTGAGCGATTTCTCTCTTCATCCTAGTCCACCAGAACCTCTGGCGTAGGTCCTGATACATCTTGGTACTGCCGGGATGAATCGTGAGAGGAGATTCATGCACCTCCTTAAGGATTAATTGTCGAAGATGTTGATTCTTGGGAACCACCAAGCGACTCTCAAAGAAAACAACACCACGATCATCTATAGAGAAACTACCACCAACTCCCTTGTTAACGTTTCTCTTGATCTGGGAAATTCCCGTATCCTGCTTCTGAGCAGAGATGATCTGATCCACAAGAGTAGGTTTCGCAACCAAGGTAGAAAGGAATCCATGAGGAGCAATGTGAAGGTTAAGTTTACATAATTCCTCATGGAGAAGTGGTTGGCCCTGCTGCAACATGAGATTGTTGCAATAGGACTTACGACTTAGCGCATCAGCCATGACATTTCCCTTGCCTGGGGTGTAGGTAATCCCTAAGTCGTAATCTGAGATCAACTCCAACCAACGTCTTTGCCTAAGGTTCAAATCTGGTTGGGTGAAGATATATTTGAGACTCTGGTGATCGGTGTAAATCTCGCAACGTTTACCAAGAAGGTAATGTCGCCAGGTCTTAAGTGCATAGACTACAGCTGCAAGCTCTAGATCATGTGTAGGATAATTCTCCTCATGTGGATGCAACTCTCGAGATGCATAGGCAATCACATGGCAATCTTGCATAAGAATGCAACCTAGTCCCTGTCGTGAGGCATCACAATAGATAACAAAGTCCTTAGTGAAATCCGGTGGCACAAGTATGGGAGCAGAAGTCAAGCGTCTTTTCAGTTCCTGAAAACTGTGCTCACACTGTGGGGACCACTCAAACTTTTTATCTTTCTTGAGAAGTTCCGTGAGAGGTTTGGCCACTTTGGAGAAGTTCTCAACGAATCGGCGACAATAACTGGCTAGACCAAGGAAACTCCTAACTTGCTTAACTGTTTCAGGTGGAGTCCAATCAAGAACGGCCTAAACTCTTTCGGGATTGACAGCAATGCCCTTACCAGAGATTACGTGGCCGAGATAGGTCACTTCTGGCAACCAAAATTCACACTTGGAGAACTTGGCATAAAGGCGGTGCTCTCTGAGTTTTCCTGGCACAAGTCTAAGATGTTCGGCATGCTCTTCCTCGTTCCTCGAGTAAATAAGGATATCATCGAGGTAAACCACGACGAACTTATCTAAGTACTCCATGAAGATCGAGTTCATCAAGCGGGAGAATGTAGCTGGAGCATTAGTTAGACCAAAGGACATGACGGTGTACTCGTACTGACCATAACGAGTGACAAAAGCTGTCTTAGGAATGTCCCCATTTCTGATCTTGATTTGGTGGTAGCCTAACCTCAAATCCATCTTGGAAAAGACTGAGGATCCAGCGAGCTGATCATACAAGTCGTTGATCCTGGGGAGCGGATACTTGTTCTATATCGTGACCAAATTAACGGGACGATAATCTACAACCATCCGGTCCGTACCATCCTTCTTCTTGACGAAGAGGACGGGGCAAGCCCAGGGAGAAGAACTAGGAAGGATGAAACCCTTTTGCAAGGATTCATCGAGTTGTTTCTTAAGCTCAGCTAGTTCTAAGGGTGCCATCTTGTAAGGTCTCCTAGAAATTGGAGCGGTTCCTGGGATAAGATCTATGACAAATTCTACATCTCTGTCAGGTGGAATACCTGGCAGTTCCTCTGGAAAAACATCCAGAAAGTCACGGACTACCGGGATATCTTCAAGGTCAGGAAGAGGGTTGGCATTAAGAGAATAGAGTTGACGCTTTGCAACTCTAGTGGAGACAGTGACTATCTTGCCAGATGGGTGTGTAAGCTGAACGGACCTAGTGTAACAATCAATCTTGGCATAATGAGCTTTCATCCAGTCCATACCCAAGATGATATTAATATCTGTAGACTTGAGGGCTATAAGTGATGCAAGGAATACAAGTCTGTCGACAAGGATTTCATTACCATGGCTTACACTAGAAGTTTGCCATTTGGATCCAGGGGTTTGAATTACTAGTGGAGAGGGCATATCACAGAAGGATATGTTGTGCAAGCTAGCATAACTTTCAGAAATGAAGGAATGAGATGCTCCGGTATCAAACAGAACCGAAGCTGGATGACAGTTGACAAGGAGTGTACCAAGAACGACATCCGGATCATCATGAGTGTCTTTAGCTAAGACGTGATGCACACATCCACGTTCAGTGGGAGCTGACTTGACACTAATTATCTCGCGTGATGGCTTACCATGGCCAACAGAATTCTCAGGCTAGGGTGGAGCATATTTGGTTTGAGAGCAGTCACGTGCATAGTGTCCTGGCTCTCCGCATGTGAAACAAGTCCCTGAAGTAGGACGTGGACCCGCTTTGATAAGCAGTCTACCAATAGGTCTGGGTGGAGCATATGACTGAACTGGGTGAGGCGCCACACAAGATGGCCTCAGTGAATATCTGGGTGGAAGAGCGGAGTTCGGAACCCAAATCTGGCGCTTCTGCGAACTAGAACCGAAGAAAGAAACCAAATCACGGGTGTGCTTACGAGACTCCTCGTAAGTGAGCTGAGCTGTCTCTGCATTAATGGCCTTGTTCACAAGAGCCTGGAATGTATTGCAATGATGCAAGTGGAGATCACGACGCAACTTGGGGTTGAGACCCTTTCGGAACCTAGCCTGCTTCTTGACGTCCATGGACACTTCTTCTGTAGCATAGCGGGCAAGGTTCTCAAATTGTCTACTGTAAGCATCAACAGCCATCTTACTCTGGGTGAAACTACAAAACTCTTCTATCTTGCGATCAATGAGAGCCTGAGGAATGTGATGCTCGCGAAAAGCCTCAGTGAGATCTCTCCATGTGGTTTTCTGGCCAGCTGGAAGCATAGCCTCATAGTTCTGCCACCAAATACTAGCAAGACCTTCCAGATGATAAGCAGCGTAGGTGACCCTGTCACTTTCAGCTACGTTCGCAGAATGCAGCTTGTGTGTGATACTACGGAGCCAGTCATCTGCATCGAGTGGTTCAATGGAATGATGGAAGGTAGGTGGTTTCAGACCGATGAAGTCATGGATGGACACAAATTCTTTGTGCTGATGGGAGGTGTTCTCCTCAATACGTGCTAACAAGCGGTTAGACTCTCGCTTGTCCTTGTCCATCTCTAACATGAACTCTGCCAATGAAGACTGGTCGGGACGATCCTCATCCCTACCATCTCCGTGGTTCTAGATACGAGCAACAGAACTTCGGTTAACCGACAACATCCTGAAGAACCAACCAAGGAAACAAGGATGGATTCAGCATCATCATAAGGATGTAGAATATAGTACGAGGAAAAATACTATCTCTTGAACTCCTAGGACAATTCCGGCAGCACAACGGCAGTAAAATGCTCGAAATGAGACATTCTGCAAATGATGAGGTAGCATCAAACTCAACATCATCACCCAAGGTTCTGAGATATTACTAAACAGACTACACCGGAGGTACTCGAACTGGGATATGACTCTGATCAACCAATCCTAAGAGACTATGGAGTAGTAACACGTGATCCTGATAGACAGAAGAGGAAGCCTACTTCCTTAACCCCGTAGGAAAGATAGGATGACTCAGATCAGAAGGCATGAGGTATAAGGAGTAAAAAGAGCCTTACGTTCCCTTCCACAATCAACTCCCCTATATAGCTAAAGAATTTCTAGACTCAACTTAGACCAGGTTGGCTTGGCAATCCTACAGGCAGTCAGGCTCTAATACCAAAGCTGTCGGGACCCCGATTCTAAGTCACACCGATCTAGCATGTAACACCTCATATCACTTTGCGGCCTCACGCACGGTATCCCCACGGGTGTCGCCTTACCATGGCCCAGGACCGTTTGCGCCTTTTGGCTCACGTATATGATAGTGTTGCTAGCATCCATATGACAGAGAACCCGGGCCGACATGGCTAGTCATGAACCCAAAGAGGCACAGACCTATGGAGACAGGCATACATGAATCACATCGAGCATGTCAGTCAACAACATATGAATCCGGGCTGTAGCACTGGGCTAACAGGACTCCGGAAGTCACCGCGTGACATTTCCCCGAAGGGACAGACATAGGAACAAAGTGGAACACATGCTGGCCAGTCAAGTGTTCTGAGCAATAGTGCTGGGCTAGTAGGACTCCGATGAACCGGGCTGTAGCGGACTACTATAGCTCAAGGAAGCACCAGACAACATTTCCCCATAAGAGAGGCTGCCTAGGATAAACAACTAGATTGTCGGATCCCACACATAGCAATACACGTCACACGTACGCATAACATGCAAGTATGTGCGGTACAACATGGCATCACAACATAACACAACTCATATAGATAAAGGCTCAGAAGAGCCACATAGCATCAATACAAACAGGGGTCACATGACCCATCATTCAGAGCATACAAGCAACAGAAGCATTACATGTCTTAGTACAGACAACTACAAAGAAAAAAGGCCGAGAAGCCTGACTATCTACAAGTCCCTCCAAGGTACAAGATCGTAGCTGAGGTAACAAGCTACTCGTCGAAGTCCAAGCGGTACTACTAGTGAGACAGATGTCTCATCTGCAAAACATAAATAAAGCAAATGTGAGTACAAAGGTACTCAACAAGACATACGTCAGATCCTATCATACATGCATTTGTATCAAGAAGGTAATGTGGGGTTTAGCTGCAGCAAGCCAGCTTTGACTCAGTGGCTATCCTGTTCTATGACAATGAGAAACTTCTTTGAGGTGAGGCAGCGCACACGAGTCCACTAATCACCACATCAATACACTACTATGGATTCATCCCCGTCTCTCCTATGAGAAGGCCATCCATAGCACTCACACTTATCTTGAGCATTTTAGAGTATCCACTTCAGGTTGTCTATGTACCACGTAAGCATCCAAGAAGTCCATAACCGAGGACACAACTATTCGAATAGATCATGATAACCCTGCAGGGGTGTACTTCATCGCACACGCTCTCACCACTTATCACCATATACCCATCATGTATCTCGGCAACCTTCAAGCGGAAGCCTGGCGAGGGTGTCGACCACGACCTGACTAACCACGCAAGACTCTAGTCCAGGTTTATCACCTATTTGGGTTCCATCCGCAAGGAGATCCGGCCAGGGTGTCGCTCACGGCCCCAAACGATGTGAGCAGGGTTCCTAAGCCCACCATCCGGGTACCACTTGGTACACCATGCCACCTGTGCCTAGTCTGTCCCGAGCCACCCTGCCGGGTGCCACTCGGTAGAAAAATAGCACTACCTACAAACACCAGAAACTATTTGCAACTCCTGGACAGAGATCAAGGCGGTTAATAAGCCGAGAGAGCTTGGAGCGCCCGGAGCCCAATGTGTGGTAGTAGCTAGTCATTGGACAACTTACACAGAACTCAGTTCTTAAGGACGGTCCCAATGAGACAACCCACCATGTACTCCTACATGGCCTCTCACCGCTACCTTTACCAAATCGTGTTCACATGCTTAATTCTCAGCACCAGAACATATCATAACACTCCAATTCATTCCCGATGAATCAGACCTGACACAACTCTAAGCAATAGCAGGCATGGCATGGTAGAAGCACAGCATGGCTCAAACAACTCCTACACATGCTAGTGGGTTTCAACTATTTACTGTGGCAATGACAGGTCATGCAGCGGAATGGGTTCAACTACCGTAGCATAAAGTAGCAGTTGAATCATTGTTGTCCTAATGCAATAAATCAGAGCAGGAGTGAGAGAGTAGGATTTTATCGGAATGAACAAGGGGGGCTTGCTTGCCTGGTAGATCAATAGGGGGGCACTCCTCCACTGATAGGTGCTCCCGAACACTTTCCAGAGCAGGACCTATCGAGAAGGAACGGTGTTGAAAATCAAACACAAGCATATGCAACATTATGATGCATGAACATGGCATGAGTATGTGATGTTGTTGGAGTTAATGCATCTAGCATTTATTTAGTTGAGGTCCATTTGAACCAAGGGTTTAAATGTAACTCCAAAATAAGTTCTTAAATATACCATAAGTGTGTTTTCATATATACAACATGTATAGGTTGGTTTGTCATGCATGAAAATGGTACAGATGGATAGATTGAATTTTTCTGATCATTTTTCATATATAAATTATTTCAATCTGAGCTACAATTGAATTTCTATGAATTTTTGAAGTTTATATCATTTTCTGGAATTTCCTGATTTATTAATACCAGAAAATGACATATTGCGTCAGCATGACAGCAGCATTGCGTCAGCAGGTCAAAGGAGCTGACCAAGTCAAACCTGACGTGTGGGGTCCACACGTCAGTGACTCAGTTAGTTCACAGGGGGTTTATTTAGCCTAATTAGGATTAGTGAGCGCCGGGCCCACTGGTCAATAAATAACTAGGTAACTAGCCTAGGTTAATTAGTGTTAATCTAATACTAACTAAATGTCAGGGGGGTGGCCCACGCGTCAGTGACACAAGGGGGAGGGTCAATCCCGGTCAGCGGGTCAAACCCGCCGGCGACTCGACGCGGGCGAGGCCGAACACGGCGGAGGGCGTCGGAAATGCGTCTCCGGCGACCAAATGGGCCGCGAAGACCATCTCCGAGGAGCTGGTGCTTGCGCGCATCCACTGGTGCCCTCTATTTCACGGGAGACGGCCTAAATCGACGGCGGTGACCACTTGGGCGGCGGCCGGAGTTCGGCGGGGAGGGGAGAAGGGCTATGGTGCATGGCAGGAGCAGCAGGTGAGGGTTTTGGGGTCCTGGCATTGCACTGAGCACGGTGGTGTGCTCGGTTGCGGCCCTAGGTGACAGCGGCCATGACGGCGACATGAACGGCGGCGAAGAGCTCTCGGCTCCGACGACATCATTGTTAGAGGAAGAAATTGAGCTAGGGAAGAGGGGGGGTCGACGAAGTGGCTCACAGAGGATGCAGCAGGCTTTGAAGCAGGCTCGGGGAAGGCCGGACGGCGACATGCGGGCGGTGGGGATCCACGGCGGCCGACGGTGAAGAATATGACGATGGCGGCTCCTCAGGGCGCTCCGGCTTGCGTGGCTGAGGAAGACGATGCAGGGCAACAGCGCAGAGCTTGTGGGCACGACGAGAGGGCGAGGGGGAGGCGGTGAGCGTGACAACGGCGAGCGGCAGCGACGACAGCATTCAGGCAGCAGCGGGAAAGAGAGCAGAGGAGGAGATGGGGATGAGAGAGAGCGAGAGAGAGCGAGAGAGAGGTTCGGGGAAGTGCGTGGCATCGTTGGGTGCCTCCAGCGGCGAGCGGGGAAGCAGGAGGTGGCCGGAGTGTGCTCGCGCGCGTCGGGCACACGCGCGCCGTCCTCCTGGGAGGAGGTAGGCGACGACTGGCGTCGGCCAGCTGGCTGGGCTGGCCTGCTGGGCTGCCAGGTAGGAGGCCCAGGTAAGGGTTTTTCCTTTATTTGTTTTCTTTTCTATTTTTCTGACATTTGTTTTGATTTAATAAAAATACTAAATCATTTTATTTTATTCTGTAAATTTTAGTAGGGACTAGTTGGACCACTCCAAAGCCCCTCACCAAAATTCAGAATTATTGGACAATATTTTATATATAATAAAATATTTACCAACGCAAATAATTACTGGATTAATTCCAAATGCCCAAATTAAATACTTATGAGCTCTTAAAGATATTGGTTTGATTTTTATCTCTGTCCAATATTTTCAGAGAGCAACATGAGCATTTTCTTGGACCTTTTTGGAGAAATTTTTATCTGGGTCATTTCCAGAAATGATTTCTGAGGGTTTCAAAATCCCCATTTCTAAGTTAAATGAAATTTAAACATGATGCACACATGACTAGCAAGCCTAGGTCATACCAGAACTAGGGATGTGACAATAAGCTTATTTCATCTTGCGGTGGTGATTGTACCTAGTTACGAATGTAGGAATACCTGGAGCACCATGAGGTTAGCTGACAACAGGTAGATGCAGCTATATAAGTTTTGTGTGGTGCTACCAAAATTGAGGTTTGTATCCCTTCCCGTTATGAGAATTCTTCTTGAAGTTAGTAGAATGTGATGGCTTGTTCTTTGCATCAAACTCGCCTTTCCCCTGAGATTTGTTCTTGTTGTTTTGGAGCTGGTTGGGCTGGAAATTCTTATCATGTACCATGTGGGCACTAGAAGCTCCCTCAGCAACCCAAGCACGTGTGTCTTTTGCTCTCGCCTTCTCTTAAAAATGAAGAGTGCTAATGAGATGCAAAACAGAAAACTCATGTCTCTTGTTTTCCAGAGAAGTAGCAAAATCGTTCCACGAAGGTGGAAGCTTGACAATGATGGTCCCAGTAACAAATTTGTCCGTCAACACACACTTGAAGTACTCAAGTTCCTTAGCGACTGACTGTATCTCATGAGTTTGCTGACAACAGAGCACTCATTAGTCGTCTTGTAGTCACAGAATTGCTGCATGACTTACAACTCGTTGCCAGCATTTGAGGTCCCAAACGTGGCCTCGAGCGCAGCCCACATGTCTTTGCTACTATCAAATGACATATATGAATCTACAATGGAATCGTCAAGAACACTCATCAGGGCGGCTTTGAAGAGGGTATCCATGTTCTCAAAAGCTTCCTGCTGTGTAGGATTAAGATCGCCCTCGGGCATACCCTTAGTGGCGTCATAGCAGTACATGATCTGAAACCAATATACTGCTCTTGTGCTCCACCTTTTATATTGCACCCCCTTAAAAGTAGGGGGCTTCAAAAGCGCAGCAAATCCACTCGAAGTAAATTGCCTATAATCAGGTTTTTGGATTGGATTGTTGAATATATGAGCAATTTACTATGAGATGTAATCCGAATCAATAGTAAATAATCATGACGACAATTGCAAAGATCAAAGTAATGATGCGGACTAAACCAGGAGGACAGAATCACATACTGTATAGCGGGAGCAGAACCATTGTGCTTGATATTGTCACTCATGTCGTTGATGAAGAGGTTACCGAGGTCGGCGAAGAAGGCTGTCGTTGAGGAAATCGTCGCTGGCAGCAGTCATAGGAGTGTGCTCCCCAAAAACCTGATCGCCCCTCTCCCGTACAGGATGGCGGGGTTCGGAGGACTGCTATCCCTTCTCACGGTGCACGCCGGAAGGAGGTATGGAGAAGAATTGCGTGGCGGCGCTAAGATCTGGAATGGTGCGAAACCATATGATACAGCAGCGGCTAGGGTAGAGCCTGTCAGGTCGGTCGTGCGAGTAAGACCAAGTACTACATAATAGTAGGCCTTTGGCCCAAACCCCACGTCCAAGTGTCCAAGTCAATAATATCCCCACTATCCAAAAGAATCAGAAACGGCTAAGTAATTAAGGCCTCCGTTAATTATTAATTAATGACTTAATAAATTTTCTGACTCACACCACACTTAGAGCATGGTTAATAGTATAGCCAACATCCGGCTATATGAAGTTGACACATCATCTAGTATTATACGTAGCCTGCTTATAATAGTTAGTCCCTTTAGTATAATACTATATCATTAATAATGGCCCCACCTTTTGTCTCACAAAGTATGTGTAGTCTGAAATGCCGGGCGTGCAGCGGGCGGTGCCCTCGGCCAGCGCGCCGCTTCAACGGCGGAAGCAGTGAGAGGTCGCGTCGCCCTGACTTGCCATCAATGTGGAGCGGTGGGCTCAGCTGGCGCTGGGCGGGAAGGTTTCGATTTTTTATTTAGTTGCTGTGCTGCTACCATCCAATATTCGCGTGTGGTTGTTTCTAGAATAAAAAAGGAGGTACTCCTACTTATGTTACTCCCACTATGGCTAGCCTTGCGCTTGGCTCTTCGCCTCTTCCAGAAGTCAAACAATAATGGGGGTACTACAGTAGTACTTCTGGCAATCTGACACCAAATGAAGTGTTGCACGTCCACCTCTTGTAAGCAAAAGTTTCTCCTAGTGCTGCGAGCCACCGCGCACGCGTTGGTGAGGGAGAAGGCATAATAAGCAATCTTCTCGTCATTCTGCGAGTTGACGGGACACATCAAAGTTATTTAGTATGTACTCTCTCCAAAAAAGGGCTGGCCATGTCATGGCTACAATCCCGTGCTCCGTCGTTGAGTACGTGCACTATTCACGTGCCATCGAGGAGAAAAAATATTGCGTAGTAGGAGTAGGTGCCATCAAAGTGCACGACTCACTTACGCACTGCTTATCTGATTATCTCCATTTTCTTGCATGACACGTGCACCTTGATGCTAGATGTCTCGCGTGTTGGCAAAAGGATGAACAAAGCTCACGTAAAAAAGAGAGTGGAAGAACATAGATTCCTGATGACCGAGAAGGAGCAAGGAACCTCGCGGTGGAGTGTCTGCAAGGAACCTTGCGCGTTTCCCCTGTTTTTTGCCGCCTGCCCACATATAAACATATAAAAGAACATGAACTCTTCACTAACCACTAGAGAGGATACATCAGGATGCTAAGTTGAAGATATTTTATTAGTTTATACTCCCTCTATCACGGTTTATAGGGCGTGCATAGTTCTAGGTCATCGATTTGACTAACTAAATATGAGTTATATGTCACCAAAAGTATATCATTAGATTCTTAAGTGGATGTAGTTTCTAAACATATATTTTTCATCCAATATGATACATATTTAGCTAGTTAAATTGTCAACCTAGAACGACATGCATGTCTTATAAACCGAGACGGAGGAAGTATTGATAACCACGCAAGAAGCCACACATGTACAGTTCGCATGCATCCACGCATGTACACACGCCGACGCACTAACTCACATCGATCCAACTCATGCACAAATGCGCACAACATGGAGCACACAACACATGTATGCACACACACTTGGCCGCAGAATGCACGTGAATAACACATGCATGCGCACACGCGTAGCTGCATGGAGGCGTGCGCCATCTCTGGCGACGTCCGGTTCGTCATGCTACGATGAAGCTCGCACACAACGGTGCCTACGCATCTCTTACAGCATCTCTTTGCCGTCGTTGCTCAACGACTAGCCGGACATGAAGACGACCGCAGCCTTGGCCTTAGAGCTAGCACCAATGGAAAAGCACGCACGCTGCACGCACACGAGCACATATGGAGTGCCCACCATGTGGTGCGTCCCCAGTTGCCTCTACTCCTTATATGCACGTTGTCTATGAAGGTGGCTACATGCCTAATGATGATGTGGGTGAGATCTTCTAGGACTCAGATGATGACGAGGAAAATTATGGGGGGTGTCTCCAACAGTGTTCCTCAGCTCGCACCTCTTGCATCACAGTGAATGTACGGAGTTATGATTGATGTTCTTAGTCCTACTTAAAATTGGTACACTATATATAGACTAGTATGTATACACGTGCAAGGCACGTCTTAATATAACAGAGTGATTTTGGTAAAAGGGAAAAGAAGTAATATATGTGCTAATAGATTCAAAGAAAAAGAAATTATAGTGATGTATAAATGCTGATATTAGTTCAATATTGTAAAAGCGGGAAGTAGTATTCATGCCATAAAACTGTACGTTCATTTTACAAGAACTGCATGTTGCTTCACTTTTTCCACGTGTTCTATTTTTTTGAGAAATATCCACATTCTCCTACTAAACCATCTCGATAGGGCTCAATCAAACCATCTGGTGGTCATGTGGCAACACAGCCCATTGGAGCTAGTTATGGGCTTCTTTTTTATAGAAAGGGTGCATGATTGTTCTAGAACACATGTGAGGTAGCAGCAGTGTACTGTTCATGCGAATCCTACTGATATTGGCTGTTGGATCTAGAAGATCAACGGTTATGATTGATGTTCTTAGTCCTACTTAAAATTGGTACACTATAGATAGATAGATGTGGGGACCCTGACTCATAAGTCGTGATCACCGAATGCACGTGTACAGTGATCCCAGAGATCAATGCTCACTGAACACACAGAAGCTGAATAACAAGAGTCTTACATCCATACATACCGTCTTACACGAATTATGACCATTATGGTCAAGTCTTACATAGATAAAGCCACAAGGGCTGAGTACCAAATAAACTTAAGCAGTGGAAATCTTCGTCGATAAGTAGAACCCATGCCATCTGCCTTAACCCTACAGGCATTCTGACTGGGAAATGTCCTAGTTCGCATGTTCGTCTCCAAAGAACTCTTCATCGAACTCCTGTTCTTCCATGCCTGGCCAATTAAATAACCAGTGGCAAGACAATGAGTACTTTGAATGTAGTCGGAAGCAACCCATGATTGGAACAAGGCACAATAATGCAATGATATAGCACTAAGTAGGTAATTTGCATAAAGCTAGTTTTCAGTGCAATGACATGATCTATCAACCTGTAAAGCATGCATCATGAGAGAACAGATATCCTTATGAACAAGTTACAGATATCAACATAAGGGAAGTTGGACACCAATCCAACGTGATCATTGTGTCAAGCCATCTGACTTAACCCAAATAGTCTTATCAACACACACACATGCTTTATAAAACTCTGGACGTAGTTTAAGCAGCACCGCCCAACTATCCTTGACTGTGGACACGGCTATTCGAATAGTTTTACAATCTGCAGAGGTTGCACACTTTACCCACAAGATCCGGGGAACTTCCGTGTCATCCACGACCCGCGATACCTCAAGTACCCGGGGTAAGCACCCGATCACCATCTTTCCCTAGACGACACTAACATAGAGTCCACTCGATTGGTAGTAACCCCCGTGCCCAACATTTCACATCTTAAAATTATGGAGCCTTGCTCCCATATTCATCACATACCACAAGCATGGGGTACCAATGGTGTGTCCGGTGCCCTATGAAAACAATCATGGCCGCCCTACCTGGCACGACCCTGTCCCGAGAGAGCGCAACAACAACTCTCTCATCACTAGTAATGCGGGCTCCAAGCTAGTATTGGCCTAGGTAATCAATAATGCCCTTTCCCATATAAGGGTAGAGTGGTTGCGCATGTAAGGTTGGGACAGTCGACAAATCTTAAATCTAATCCGTTTTCGAAAACAACACACACACTTTCCTTGGTACACCACTTCGTCATCAAGTGGTTACCCAACTCATTATCTTCCTCGGGCATAAGTGGCACCCAACAGGGTTTTTCGAAAAAGTCTTTTGAAAATACTTTGCCTTCATCACCATGCATATTCCCGTCCCTTTTGCATAGCAACTACTCCAGCATCCTACCTACTCCCACCGGTATAACCCTCATAAGGAGGTAGGGTCATGCACCATGCAAGTATCAACGAGGAAGTAATGGTGGCAAACCACCTCAAGTGGTCACCACATTATCATGACTTCACTGCAAGCAATGAAAGTTCCATATGATATGCACAAAAAGGGTTTCTTAGACATGGTCAAAGGGCTGCTTGCCTGGCTCAGCAAAGTCTTCTGGGTCTTCAAAGTCTTCTGGTCCAACTCCTTCGTCAGTAACGCAATCTATCGTCGCAAAATAATAATGGGAAAATAAGGCAATAATAAATCAGAAAAACCAAAGTGCTCAGAAAAATGTCAACTCATTTTTGTTAAATACTAGGGTGAAAACTAAGAAGGGGAGAATTCCTACTTTTGGATTTGGAGTAGCAGAATAGGAGAAATGGATTTTCAGAGGGGTTTAAATATATTCAAATTTGAATTTGAATATGAACAATACATAAAAGTTGTTTGGACATGTGTGAAAGGTATACCATTAAATAGGTTGGATTTTGACAAGAATTTAGGAACTGGAATTATTGCATTTGGATTAATATTTAATCCTGAGGAATTTTTGCAAATTTAACAGAAAAGAAAAGGGGATAGGGGCACTGTGCCTGCTGGGCCAGAACGGCCGCAACGCAGCAGACCCAGTCAGAGAGGTGGCCCAGCGCACTGGTGCACGCGGGCGCGCCAGGTTTAAACCTAATGGGCGGGGCCCAGGCGTCAGCGAGAGAGAGAGAGAGAGAGAGGGGCGATGGAGAGGAGAGGCTGACAAGCGGGGCTCGCCTGTCATCCCTAACCCTGCGACAGAGGGCCGATGAGCTCACCAGTGTCGATGTAGGGCACGACGAGGTCGGGTAAGGGCACGACTGGACTCAGCATCGAGTCGCCATTCGGTTGGAGGTGGTTGCGGTCGCCGGGGTGGCCTGGTTCACCGGCAACGAGGAGGCACGGCGGAGGAGCTTTGGGTGGCGGCGGTTCCAGCCGTTTCCGGCAGCTACAGAGAGGGGAAACATGGGTAAAAGGATCAGTGGAGTGTGGGGGTTCCAGATCGAGGCTTAGGAGCATCGGGGAGAGTTTCTACCGTGAGAACGACGGCGAGCCACCGCGGTAGAGCTCGAGCTCGATCTCGAGCTCGAGAGCTTCTGGAGAGGAATAAGTGGTGTAGTGGGTGATTAGGGGAGTGATAGAGCGAGTGGTGAGGAGAGGAGGGCGCGGGGAGGCCTTTAAATAGGCGGGCGACGGTCCACCGAGGACTCATGCGCCGGCGAGCTTGTTGCCGTCCCTACGGGACATGGGGGCTCGCAGCGAAGTGTCGGGGGTGCTCGTGGGGTTGGTCCAGGGCGAGGGAAGTGAAGGGAGAGAGAGAGCAGGGGGGCCAAGGGCATCGCGCGTGTGAGCGCGCTCACTGGTGCGCTCGGGCGGCGGGCATGCGTGCGAGCTTGGGTGAGAGGAGGGAGAAGGGGGAGGGGGCAGAGGCATGGTGTGACGCAGACGTCCAGGCGCATCGTCGGGCGCGCTGGGGAGGCTCGAGGTGGCCGGAGGTGGTTGGCAGGGGGCGACTACAGTGCGGGAGTGCACTGTAGCGTGCTCCAGAGCGCCCAAATGGCCGGCATGGCCATTTTCTATGCAATGTGGGCGCGACCAAAGGTGTCTGGTAGCTATAGGGGGAAGTAAAGAAGTGGGCTATGGACTTGGATGCCCTGGGAAGCCACTGGAGTGAGGAGGAAGGTTGAGGGAGAGAGAGAAGCTATTGTCCAGGGAGGTAAATGGGGGTATTTCACCCCTCACTCATTGAGCAATGGCCAGGGGAAACTTACTGGAGGTAGAAGAGGGTCAGGAGTACCTGTAGTACAAAGTTGAGCCCATGGAGATTAGTGGAAGAGGTCTAAGATGGCATTTTGGTAAAGTGTCAGAAGGTGTTTGTTGCTGGTTTGGGCAAGAAAATGAATTCCACTTGCCATGATACTTAACAGAATGGAATGGCACATACAAATAGGGTGTTCCACCAAATTTGAGTTCATTTGGGTAAAGTTGCCAATGCAACTTTTGTAAACCCTAGAAATCATCAGAAATGGGTTTTTCAAGATCTAGTCATCCAAAAATATTCTCCTTGATGCACCACTTGGTGTAGTTTCATCATTTGGGTATTTGATAATGTCCACAAAGTTTGGGATCAAATGGATAAAGTTGGCAATCTAGAGTTGTTCAAACTTGGATCTGGACAGAAACAGTTCTGGGGCACTTTTTTGAACCAAAATTATTTTGATTGATATGAAAATTTTCAAGATCATCACATTATGCATATGTGACTTTCTAGAATTTTACTGGATTTATTTGAAAATATTTCTTGTAGAAATATTTCAAATACTTGAAATGGACAAATATGGTTTTGGAGAATTTTGCCCAATATTTTGAACATGACCATGTGTTGAAACTCTTATATATGGAAAATATATGTCCACTAAGTTTCCCTGATTTTTGTCAAATATTTTTGAAACAATAAAATAATTTTTCCCTATTAAAGACCATTTCTGGCCTTAAGAAAAAGCGTTTAAATAAAAAAGGAAAATAACTTTTAAAATTATATTTTTGTGGTTTATGGGAGTCTTATATCTACTAGGTTTCAAATATACTCTTTGAAATATTTTTCATACCCCAAATCAAGTACTTGTAGTGCAAACCTCAATTCAGGGGTTTTTGGAAAACTAATTTTTGAAAATATTATTTGGCCAAATTATTTTTGTAAGAAAATACTATATTGCACTATACACATGGCATGATCATTGGGCAGAAGTTTGGGGCAAGGAGATGAAATATGGGAGGGGGAGTTGTGTTGACTTGAAAGAGCACTTGAAAAACACAGAGAGAAAACCAACTCCAAATAAAAGCCAAATAATGCAAAAGTTTTTGTCAAACCACACTTTATCATGATTTATTAGCTTAAGTGTCGTGGCATGAAAATCAGGGTGTGATAGACCTACCCCCCTTACAAGAATCTCGTCCCCGAGATTCCCAAACTAGTCATGGAAAGGAATACAAAAACTGGACCTGGGGTAGTCTTCACGTCCTCATGATGCTTGTGCTTCCGAGTGGTTCTTCATTGAACCTTGAAGTACTCAATGGCGTGGCTTCGTGTATGACGTCCTGCTTGGTCCAGGTTGCAATTGGGGTCTCTCGCATAGGTCATATTGGGCTGGAGGTCGATGGCTCGGTGATCGATGTCCTTGTAGAGACCAGACTAGTTAGGAAGTTGGAAACATTTTTTTGGAGTGGTGCTGCGTGGAAAAATGTTGTGCACAGTGGGTGACTCAGATGGTAACTCTAGCTGGCAGCCATCTATTCTTCTTCTTGTAGTGATCTTGGAGAGGGACGATAAATCTTGGTGTGAGCTTCCCTTTTGACATGGAAATGCTTGGTTCCTTTGAGAGAAGAGGTTTGAAGAGACACATGGTCTTTGACGAGGAAGTTCACTTCTTGACGATGGTGGTTGGTATAGTTCTTCCTTCTTGACAAGGCGGTCTTCCAATGTCTTCTAACCAGCTGAACAACTCTTCTTCCTTTTCCGGGTAGACAAGTATGTCACTAAACATGACAACCAACTTCTCCATGTACTCCATGAAGACTTGTTCATGAGGTACATAAAGTAGGATGGGGGTATTGGTGGTGGTCATAGTTGAGTATGGTCCGAGGTGTTCTCAATCTAGAGTCAAGACCTATGGTCATGACCCGACCATGTTGTGGCTTAGTAGGGCTTAAGGGTTTCAAGGATTCTAGTGTGCGAGTGAACATTTTATTATCTTATCCTTAAGCACGGTTCTGAGATGCCAATAGTCTATCTAGTCCTTCAAACAAATAACCTTATACCACGGAAAGCATCATCTCGTATAGGCCAAATCCAATCATCACTCATGTGATCTACATACTTGTGACTCCCAAGAGGAGGTCTAACAAAATCATATATGTCTACGATCCCCAAACTTGTATGTATGACTACCCCTAAAAATCCATGGGTAGAGCATACAAGCTTCCAAGAGGGAATAAATCATGACAATCCAAGTGCCCATCCTATTCTTCCAAGGTCCATGTTAGTGTATCTCTATCCTAAGGAAACACGTCGTATGCCACTCCAAAATCTTGTTTCCTTCCTATGAATCAACTCCAACAACCCGTTAACTTCCATTAATCACTAAATAATCCTTCAATTCTACAAATCCAGTGTCTATGGTGTTCCACATGATCTCCTAAAGTCCTATAATCCCCAAATACTTGAAAGGCTATCCTTACTATAGTCAATCCACCAATTCCCATTATCGCAATCAAGTAAACTCCAAGGTCAAGCTTATATCATCTCCGATAATTAATCCAATCTCCTAGTTTATTGTCCTCTAAGAAACATGGTATCATGATCAAGATCATCACTCTAAATCCAATTTACTCCGAACCATGTAGACTTACTCACCACCTATACTCAACTAGGATCACCTATTTAAATCCAAATCTCATGCCCAACGAGAATTCCTACATGTTTCCCCCAAGTCATTTACGTAATATCAACTGTCTCCTATCAATATCCCATGGCTAAGTTAAATCCATATACTTCCAAGAATTCAGCTTGCGATCTTAATTGTCCCACTAAATCCAATTTATCCAGGGGTAATGAAAGCTATGCTACTCTATAATCATGATCCCACCAAGTTCATCTACCAACATGAAAGCATCATAATCCACCAAATAGTCTCATATAATTCCTCAGAGTCATTGATATAAACTCATCAAGTCATTTGTCCTCTATTCCTATATCCTCAAACTGGTCTTCCCTATGGCATCGTTAGTTCTGGTGCTATATTAGGATGATAATGTGCTTGTTCACTATGTCCGCTAGTTCCATAATGAACCTAGTGCTATGCAAGGTTTACAGTGGCTTAACTGGTCCTCTTGCGATTCTGTGGGTTAAGCACATGGTTAAGGACTCGAGCTGGGGTATCTCATGAAGTCTCGAAGGGTCTAGGGATGGGGTTTCCAGTCATGAGGGGTAATACTACGGGTTTGTACCTGGTCGAGGAGGCTGTAGCAAAAGTCTTCAGTGTCAGTTGCTTGCCGAGGTGGAATCCTTAGTGCATTTTGTCTTGCTGGTCTTCAGAGATGAGAGAGATGAGAGGGAAATTATCATAGAGGAGGGGAATGCCATAAGGGGGTTCTATAGTGCAAGTGCAACAAACAGGTGCCGTAAAGGCCACACACAATTCCATTAAGACACGATAGGTGATATAGTCGCGTACAAGCTGCCTAGGGAAAATGTGCGACTTATATCAAAACACAAACAAATAAAAACAAGCAACACAGAATGTGGTTCCATTCGAACCATCACATGGACTCGACTATGCATATGGGGCTACATGACTCATCCTACCCTAGGGGTTCTCAGACTTGGTAGTCGTGCCTGCTTGGAGAGAAAGGTGTTCAGTCTTCAGTTTCTGGGTTCCCCTTGTGGTGCCAATGGGTATGCGACAATCGGCCACCTGTTGGGACACATCCTTTTAATGTGCCCAAGTTCATGACACCCGTGACAAGTGACGGAAGCAAAAAGGTTGTCATTTAGTCTTGGGTTATGTCATCGGTGGCCCGACGACGATCTTCTACGAGGTGGATATGGAAATTCATTCCTATGCCTCCCGCGTGGGGTTTGGTTGCAGGTTTTCCGAAGTTCCTCGATTTGTTGCTCCTGATTGGCAATGTGGGCTTGTAAGGCAGTGATTTGTTGTCCTCGCTCGGCCACCTTCTTCTTCTTGAGGCAGTGGAGGTGCAGAAGTGTCACATCCCTAGTTCTGGTATGACCTAGACTAGCTAGTCATGTGTGCATCATGTTTAAATTTCATCTAAATTTTGAAATGGGATTTGTGTAACCCTCAGAAATCATTTCTGGAAATGACCGAGATAAAAATTGCTCCAAAAGGGTCCAAGAAAATGTTCATGTCTCTCTCTGAAAATATTGGGCAGAGGTAAAATTCAAACCAATATTTTTAGGAGCTCATAAATATTTATTTTGGCCATTTGGAATTAATGTAGTGATTATTTGCTTTGGATATATATTGTTATATATAATATTGTCCAAAAATTATGCTAGTTGATGAGGAGCTCTGGAATAACACCACTAGCTCCTACAAAAATTGGCATAAGAAAATAAATTAGTTTAGTATTATTTTAAAGGCAGAAAAAAATGTGAGAAAATAGAAAAGAAAACAAAAAAGAGGAAAACCTTACCTGGACTTACCTGGGCCAAATGCTGGCCTGGCTCTGTGCCGGCCCAACCAACTAGCCCCTCCTAGTCGTCCCTCTTCTCTCACCAGGAGGACAGGGGCGTGTGCCCGCGGCGCGCACGCACGCGTCCCGCCACCTCCTGCCTGTCTGCCTCATTCCCCCGTCACCATGGACGCCCTGGACGATGCCACGCGCCGCCCCACGCGCCTCCTGCCTGTCTTCCTGTCTCTCTCTCTCTCTCTCTCTCTCTCTCTCTTTCTCTCTCTCTCTCTCTCTCTCTCTCTCTCTCTCTCGTGGCCTTGCCTCCTCTCCCTCGCTCTCTCGCGCGAATGGCCGAGCGCTGCCGTCGCCGCCGTTCACCGTAGCCGCAGCCACCGCCTCCCCCTCGTCCTCTCTGTGTGTCTGCAAGCTCTTCCGCGACATCCTCTACGTCCTCGACGAGCGAAGCAATCGGGGACGCCCCGTGGAGCCATCACCGCCGTCTTCTTCCCCTCCGGCCGCCCGAGATCGCCGGTGCCGCTCCGTCGACTCCAGAGCCTCCCCTGAGCCGCTGGGCACGCCTTCCGAACCAACGTGAGTTCCTGCACGTCCTGCCCCTAACCTCGTGGCTTGCCGCTCGCCATAGCTTCGTTCCCAGCCATGGCCGTGGCTCTTCGCCGCTGTCCGTGTCGCCGCCGTCGCGCTAGCCGCTGTAGCTCACAACCACGCGCGTCACCGTGCTCTTGGTGATGCCAGGAGGCCGTCGAGGCACTCCGCAGCCCCTGCCATGCCCCGTAGCTCGATCCCCCAGAACCCGCGCGCCAGCCGCCGCCTTGAGCTTCACTCTGGCGAGCTCCGGCCCACCCCAGCCTCCTACCTACCTGCTCTGCTGGACTGCGCGATGAGCCCGGGCTACGCCCTGGTGCCGTAGTCACCCGCCCCCGTGGCTATCTTTAACGCGGACCGCCGTCGCGTCCGGACTATTAGTCGGCGTTAACCTCGCCGGCCCGACGATGCGGGCGGCCGACCCATGCAGGTGGATTAGCTTAACGCTAAATCACCCACTTAGTTAACCCTTGAGACATTGACAGTGGGCCCCAGCGCACACTGAATTGTAGGTTAAGATTAGTAAAAAACCCTGTTAACTAACACTGATCACTGACGTGTGGACCCCACACGTCAGGTTTGACCTGGTCAGCCCATGGTTGACTCGCTGACGTCATGCCACCTGTCATCGCTTACGCCAGTTTATTCATTTCTCGGTATTAAATTAATCAGGGAAAAATCTAGGAAAATTAGCTAAACTTCAAAAATTCATAGAAATTCAACCGTAAGCCTAAGATTTGAAATAAGTTATATATGAAAAATTATCAGAAAAATTCAATCTAACCATCTGTACCATTTTCATGCATGACAAACCAACCTATACATGCTGTATATATGAAAACACACTTATGGCATTTAAAGGGACTTAAATTAGAGTTGCATTTGAACCTTTGGTTCAAATGGACCTCTTCCAGGTTGAATGCTAAATGCATTAGCTCAAAACACATCACATATTCATGCCATATTCATGCATCATATTGTTGCATATGCTTGTGTTTGATTGTCGACACTGTTCCTTCTCGATAGGTCCTGCTCCAGAGAGTGCTCCAGAGTACCTGTCTGAGGAGTAGTGCCCCCCTGTTGACCTACCAGGCAAGCAAAGCCCCTTGTTCATTCCGATACAATCCTACTCTCTCGCTCTTGTTCTCATTTATTGCATTAGGACAACAACGATTCAACTGCTACTTTATGCTGCGGTAGTTGAACCCATTCCTCTGCATGACCTGTCATTGCCACAGTAAATAGTTAAAACCCACTAGCATGTGTAGGAGTTGATTGAGCCATGTTGTTTTCCTACCATGCCATGCCTGCTATTGCTTAGAGTTGTGTCAGGTCTGATTCATCAGGAATGAATTGGAGTGTTACGATATGTTCTTGTGCTGAGAGTTAAGGGTGTGAACACGATTTGGTAAAGGTAGCGGTGAGAGGCCATGTAGGAGTACATGGTGGGTTGTCTCACTGGAACCATCCTTAAGCACTGAGTTTCGTGTATGTCGTCCAATGACTAGCTACTACCACACATTGGAATGCTTAAGTTCCCCTCTTGACTCATTAACCGCCTTGATCTCTGTCCAGGAGTTGCAAATAGTTACTGGTGTTTGTAGGTAGTGCTATTTTTCTACCGAGTGGCACCCGGCAAGGTGGACTTGGGACAGACTAGGCACCGTGGCCCGGTGTACCGAGTGGCACCCGGATGGTGGGCTCGGGAACCCTGTACACATTGTTTGGGGCCGTGAGCGAAACCCCAGCCGGATCTCCCTGCGGATGGAACCCGAATAGGCGATAAACCTGGACTAGAGTCTTGTGTGCTTAGTCAGGTCGTGGCCGACACCCTCGCCAGGCTTCCGCTTGAAGGTTGCCGAGATACATGACGTGTACATGGTGATAAGTGGTGAGAGCGTGTGTGAAGAAGTACACCCCTACAGGGTTATCATGATCTATTCAAATACTCGTGTCCTCGGTTATGGACTTCTTGGATGCTTACGTGGTACATAGACAACTTAAAGTGGATACTCTAAAATGCTCAAGACAAGTGTGAGTGCTATGGATGGCCTTCTCGTAGGGAGACGGGGATGAATCCATAGTAGTGTATTGATGTGGCGATTAGTGGACTCGTGTGCGCTGCCTCACCTCAAAGAAGTTTCTCGTTGTCGTAGAACAGGATAGCCACTGAGCCAAAGCTGGCTTGCTGCAACCTAACCCCACATTACCTTTTTGATACAAATGCATGCATGATAGGATCTGATGTAAGTCTTGCTGAGTACCTTTCTACTCACGTTTGCTTTATTTATGTTTTGCAGGTGAGACATCTGTCTCACTAGTAGTTCCGCTTGGACTTCGACAAGTAGCTTGTTACCTCAGCTATGATCTTGTACCCTTGGGAGGGTCTTGTAGATAGTCAGGCTTCTCAGCCTTTTTATTTTGTAGTTGTCTGTACTTAGACATGTAATGCTTTCGATGCTTGTATGCTCTGAATGATGGGTCCTGAGATCTCTGTTTGTATTAATGCTATGTGGCTCTTTAGGCCTTTATCTATATGAGTTTGCGTTATGTTGTGATGCCATGTTGTACAACACATACTTGCATGTTATGCGTACATGTAACGTGTATTGCTATGCGTGGGATCCGACAACCTAGTTGTCTATCCTTGGTAGCCTCTCTTATGGGGAAATGTAGTCTAGTGCTTCCACCGAGCCATGGTAGTTCGCTACAGCCCGGTTTACCGGAGTCCTGCTAGCCCAGCACAACTGCTCCGGAACACTTAGACTGGCCGGCGTGTGATTCACATCGTTCATGTGTCTGTCCCTTCGGGGAAATGTCAGGCGGTGACTTCCGGAGTCCTGCTAGCCTGCTACAGCCCGGATTTCCGGAGTCCTGTTAGCCCAGTTGCTACAGCCCGGATTCACACGCTGCTGACCGACATGTTCGATGTTGTTTCATGTATGCCTGTCCCCGTAAGTTATTGCCACTTTGGGTTCACGACTAGTCATGTCGGCCCGGGTTCTCTGTCATATGGATGCTAGCGACACTATCATATACGTGAGCCAAAAGAGCAAATGGTCCCGGGCCAGGTAAGGCGACACCCGTGGGAATACCGTGCGTGGACTGCAAAGTGATATGACGTGTTACATGCTAGATCGATGTGACTTAGAATCGGGGTCCTGACAGCTTTGGTATCAGAGCCTGACTGCCTATAGGATTTCCAAGCCAACCTGGTCGAAGTTGAGTCTAGACATTCTTTAGTTATGTAGGGGAATTGATTGTGGAAGGGAACGTAAGGCTGTTTTTACTCCTTATACCTCATGCCTTCTGATCTGAGTCATCCTATCCTCCTACGGGGTTAAGTAACTAGGATTTCTCTTCCGTCTATCAGGATCACGTGTTACTACTCCGTAGTCTCTTAGGATTGGTTGATCAGAGTCATATCCCAGTTCGAGTACCTCCGATGTAGCCTGTTTAATAATATCTCAGAACCTTGAGTGATGATGTTAAGTATGGTGCTACCCTGTCTTTTGCAGAATGTCTCATTTTGAGCATTTTACTGCCGTTATGCTGCCGGAATTGTCCTAGGAGTTCGAGAGATACTAATTTCTTGTGCTACCTTCTGCATCCTATAGTTGATGCTGAATCCATCCTTGTTTTCCTTGGTTTCGTTCTTCAGGATGTTGCCGGTTAACCGAAGTTCTGTTGCTCGTAGTCGGAACCACGGAGATGGTAGGGATGAGAATCCTCCCGATCAGTCTTCGTTGGCAGAGTTCATGTTAGAGATGGAGAGGAACAAGCGTGAGTCTAACCACTTGTTAGTACATATCGAGGAGAACACCGTACCCCAGTGCAAAGAGTCAGCGACCATCTATGATTTCATTGGTTTGATACCATCTACCTTCCATCATTCCATTGAACCACTCGATGCAGATGACTGGCTCCGTAGTATCACACACAAGCCACGTTCCGTGAGCGTAGCTAAAGGTGACAAGGTCACCTATGCTACATATCACTTGGAAGGTCCTACTAGTCTTGGGTGGCAGAACTACGAGGCTATGCTTCCAGCTGGCCAGATACCCACCTGGAGAGATTTCACTGAGGCTTTTCGCGAGCATCACATTCCTCAAGCCCTCATTAATCGCAAGAGAGAAGAGTTCTGTAGTTTCACCCAGGGTAAGATGGCTGTTGATGCTTACAGTAGAGAGTTTGTGAACCTTGCCCGCTATGCTACAGAAGAAGTGTCCACAGACGCCAAGAAGGAGGCTAGGTTCCGGAAGGGTCTCAACCCCAAGTTGCGTCGTGATCTCCACTTGCATCATTGCAATACATTCCAGGCTCTTGTGAACAAGGCCATTAATGCGGAGACAACTCAACTCACTTACGAGGAGTCTCGTAAGCACACCCGTGATTTGGGTTATTCCTCTGGTTCTAGTTCGCAGAAGTGCCAAATTTAGGTTCCGAACTCCGCTCTTCCACCCGGTTATACACCAAGGCCATCTTGTGTGGCACCTCACCCAGTTCAGCAGTATGCTCCACCCAAGCCTATTGGTAGACCGCCTTCCAATGCGGGTCCATGTCCTACTTTAGGTACTTCTTTCACATGCGGAGAGCCAGGACACTATGCACGTGACTGCTCTCAAACCAACTATGCTCCACCCCAGCCTAAGAAGTCTGTTGGCCGTGGTAAGCCATCACGCAAGATGATCAGTGTCAAGTCAGCTCCCACTGAACGTGGATGTGTGCATCACGTCTCAGCTAAAGACGCTCATGATGATCCAGATGTCGTTCTTGGTACACTCCTTGTCAACTGTCATCCATCTTTGGTTCTGTTCGATACCGGAGCATCTCACTCCTTCATCTCTGAAGGCTATGCTCGTTTGCACGACATGTCATTTTGTGATATGCCAATTCCACTTGAAATCCAAACTCTAGGGTCTAGATGGCAAACCACCAGAATAAGCCATGGTAATGAAATCCTTGTTGACAGACTTGTATTCCTTGCATCACTTGTAGACCTCAAGTCTTCAGATATTAACATCATCTTGGGTATGGACTGGATGAAAGCTCATTATGCCAAGATTGATTGTTACACCAGGTCTGTTCAACTTACACATCCATCTGGAAAGATAATCACTGTCTCCACTAGAGTTGCAAAGCGCCAACTCTATTCTCTTAATGCCAACCCTCTTCCTGACCTTAAAGATATTCCGGTAGTCTGTGACTTTCCGGATGTCTTTCCTGAGGAACTGCCAGGTATTCCACCTGACAGAGATGTAGAGTTTTTCATAGATCTTATCCCAGGAACCGCTCCAATCTCTAGGAGACCTTACAAGAAGGCACCCTTAGAACTAGCTGAGCTTAAGAAACAATTCGATGAATCCTTGCAAAAGGGTTTCATCCGTCCTAGTTCTTCTCCCTGGGCTTGCCCTGTCCTCTTCGTCAAGAAGAAGGATGGTACGGACTGGATGGTTGTAGATTATCGTCCCATTAATTTGGTCACGATAAAGAACAGGTATCCGCTCCCCAGGATCAACAATCTATATGATCAGCTCGCTGGATCCTCAGTCTTTTCCAAGATGGATTTGAGGTTAGGCTACCACCAAACCAAGATCAGAAATGGGGACATTCCTAAGACGACTTTTTTCACTCGTTATGGCCAGTACGAGTACACCGTCATGTCCTTCGGTCTAACCAATTCTCCAGCTACATTCTCCCGCTTGATGAACTCGATCTTCATGGAGTACTTAGATAAGTTCGTCATGGTTTACCTCGATGATATTCTTATTTACTCAAAGAACGAGGAAGAGCATGCCGAACATCTTAGACTTGTGTTATAAAAACTCAGAGAGCACCGCCTTTATGCCAAGTTCTCCAAGTGCGAATTTTGGTTGCCGGAAGTGACCTATCTCAGCCACGTAATCTCTGGTAAGGGCATTGCTGTCAATCTCGAGAGAGTTCAGGCCGTTCTTGATTGGACTCCGCCTGAAATGGTTAAGCAAGTTAGGAGTTTCCTTGGCCTAGCCAGTTATATTGTCGCCGCTTCGTTGAGAACTTATCCAAAGTGGCCAAACCTCACGGAACTTCTCAAGAAAGATAAAAAGTTTGAGTGGTCCCCACAGTGTGAGTACAGTTTTCAGGAACTGAAAAGACGCCCGACTTCCACTCCCATACTTGTGCCACCGGATTTCACTAAAGACTTTGTTATCTACTGTGACACCTCACGACAGGGACTAGGTTGCATTCTTATGCAAGATCGCCATGTGCCTATGCATCTCGACAGTTGCATCCACATGAGAAGAATTATCCTACACATGATCTAGAGCTTGCAGCCGTAGTCTATGCACTTAAGACATGGCGACATTACCTTCTTGGTAAACGTTGCGAGATTTACACCGACCACCAAAGTCTCAAGTATAACTTCACCCAACCAGAGTTGAACCTTAGGCAAAGACGTTGGTTGGAGTTGATCTCAGATTACGACTTAGGGATTACCTACACCCTAGGCAAGGGAAATGTCATGGTTGATGCACTAAGTCATAAGTCCTATTGCAACAATCTCATGTTGTAGCAGGGCCAACCACTTCTCCATGAGGAATTATGTAAGCTTAACCTTCACATTGCCCGTCACGGATTCCTTTCTACCTTGGTGGCAAAACCTACACTTGAGGATCAGATCATTACTGACTAGAAGTTTGATAAGGGTGTTATTCACATTAAGAGAAACTTTAAGAAGGGAGTTGGTGGTAGTTTCTCTATAGATGATCGAGGTGTTGTTTTCTTTGAGAATCGCTTGGTGGTTCCCAAGAATCAACATCTTCGACAATTAATCCTTAAGGAGGCGCATGAATCTCCTCTCACGATTAATCCCGGTAGTACTAAGATGTATCAGGAACTACGCCAGAGGTTCTGGTGGACTAGGATGAAGAGAGAAATCGCTTAGTATATTGCCAACTGTGATGTTTGTCGTCGCGTTAAGGTAGAGCATCAAAGACCTGCTGGCACCCATCAACCTTTAGCTATTCCCGAGTGGAAATGGGACAAAGTTGGTATGGACTTCATCACCGGCTTTCCCAGGACCAGGAAAAGAAATAATGCTATCTTCATAGTCATTGATCGTCTTTCCAAAGTGGCTCACTTCCTACCTGTTCGAGAGAATATCACCGCTAGTCAGCTCGCTGACTTATATATTTCTCGAATAGTGTCACTTCATGGTGTTCCACTAGATATCAATTCAGACCATGGTAGTCTTTTCACTTCTCATTTCTAGGAGAGTTTCCAAACTACCATGGGCACCCATCTTTCCTTCAGTACCGCTTTCCACCCTCAATCAAGTGGTCAGGTGGAATGGGTCAACCAAATTCTCGAAGACATGCTTAGAGCTTGTGTTATCTCATTCGGTATGGATTGGGAGAAGTGTCTTCCCTTCGCCGAGTTTGCTTATAACAATAGCTACCAATCCAGCCTCAAGAAAGCTCGTTTTGAGGTTCTGTATGGACGAAGATGTCGAACACCTTTGAACTGGGGAGAAACAGGTGAAAGACAATTCTTTGGACCGGATATGATCCAGGAGGCAGAAGAACAAGTTCGCATCATTTGTGAGAATTTGAAAACAGCCCAGTCTCGTCAAAAGAGCCAGTATGACCGTCGTCATAAGGAAGTGGCTTATGAAGTTGGCGATAAGGCTTACCTTCTGGTTACTCCTTTGAAGGGTACCCATTGTTTCTGTATCAAGGGCAAGTTGGCTCCTCGTTATATTGGTCCCTTTCTCATTCTCGCTAAATGAGGAGAGGTGGCCTACCAGTTGGAACTACCCCCACATCTTTCTCGAGTTCATGATGTCTTCCACGTCTCTCAACTCAAGCGTTGCTTCTTGGATCCAATCCGTGGAGTGGACCATGAAACGCTTGATCTCCAAGATAACCTCACATATCGGGAGTACCCTATTCGCATTCTTGATCAAGCAGAGCGTGTTACCCGCCGTCAGAACATCAAGTTTCTCAAAGTTCAGTGGTCTCATCATTCAGAGAAAGAAGCTACTTGGGAGCGAGAAGATCGTCTTCGACTGGAGTACCCCACCTTCCCGTCGACCCCTGAATCTCGGGACGAGATTTTTCCAAGTGGGGGCGAGTTGTCACATCCCTAGTTCTGGTATGACCTAGACTAGCTAGTCATGTGTGCATCATGTTTAAATTTCATCTAAATTTTGAAATGGGGATTTATGTAACCCTCAGAAATCATTTTTGGAAATGACCCAGATAAAAATTGCTCCAAAAGGGTCCAAGAAAATGTTCATGTCTCTCTCTAAAAATATTGGGCAGAGGTAAAATTCAAACCAATATTTTTAGGAGCTCATAAATATTTATTTTGGCCATTTGGAATTAATGCAGTAATTATTTGCTTTGGATATATATTGTTATATATATATAATATTGTCCGAAAATTATGCTAGTTGATGAGGAGCTCTGGAATAACACCACTAGCTCCTACAAAAATTGGCATAAGAAAATAAATTAGTTTAGTATTATTTTAAAGGCAGAAACAAATGTGAGAAAATAGAAAAGAAAACAAAAAGGGGAAAACCTTACCTGGACTTACCTGGGCCACTTGCTGGCCTGGCTCTGTGCCGGCCCAGCCAACTGGCCCCTGCCAGTCGTCCCTCTCCTCTCGCCAGGAGGACAAGGGCGTGTGCCCGTGGCGTGCACGCACGCGTCCGGCCACCTCCTGCCTGTCTGCCTCACTCCCCCATCGCCCTGGACTCCCTAGACGAAGGCACGCGCCGCCCCGCACCTCTCTCTCTCTCTCTCTCTATCTCTCTCTCTCTCGTGGCCTTCCCTCCTCTCCCTCGCTCTCTCGCGCGAATGGCCGAGCGATGTCGTCGCCGCCGTTCACAGTAGCCGTAGCCACCGCCCCCCCTCGCCTTCTCTCCGTGTCTGCAAGCTCCGCCGCGACATCCTCTACGTCCTCGACAAGCCAAGCAACCGGGGACGCCCCATGGAGCCGTCACCGCCGTCTTCTTCACCTCCGGCCGCCCGAGATCGCCGGCGCTGCTCCGTCGACTCCAGAGCCTCCCTCGAGCCGCTGGGCACGCCTTCCGAACCAACATGAGTTCCTGCACATCCTCCCCCTAACCCCGTGGCTTGCCGCTCGCCGTAGCTTCGTTCCCCGCCATGGCCGTAGCTCTTCGCCGCCGTCCGTGTCGCCGCCATCGCGCTAGCCGCTGCAGCTTGCAACCACACGCGTCACCATGCTCCTGGTGACGCCAGGAGGCCGTAGAGGCACTCCGCAGCCCCTGCCGTGCCCCGTAGCTCGATCCCGCCCGAACCCGCGCGCCGGCCGCCGCCTTGATCTTCGCTCCGGCGAGCTTCGTCCACCCCAGCTCCTCCTACCTGCTCCGCTGGATGCGCGAGAGCCCGGGCTACACCCTTGTGCCCTTAGTCGCCGCCCCCGTGGCCTGTAACGCGGACGCCGCTGCGTCCAGAGGTCGCCGGCATTAACCTCGCCGGCCCAACGTGCTGGCCCGCCCTACCAGGTGATTAGCTTAAGGCTAATCACCATTTTGCTAACCACCCCTGAGACTGACCGTGGGCCCGGCACCCACTAATCCTAATTAGACCAAATAAACCCCCCTGTTAACTAACTGAGTCACTAATGTGTGGACCCCACATGTCAGGTTTGACTTGGTAAGCACAATTGACCTGCTGACGCAAGCATGATGCTGTGCTGACGCAGTTATTTATTTTTTGGTTTTAAAATAAATCAGAAAAATCAAGAAAATGATATAAACTTCTAAAATTCATAGAAATTCAACCGTAGCTCAGATTGAAATAAGTTATATATGAAAAATGATCAAAAAAATTCAATCTATCCATCTGTACCATTTTCATGCATGAAAAACCAACCTATACATGCTGTATATATGAAAACACACTTATGGCATTTAAAGGGACTTAAATTAGAGTTGCATTTGAACTTTGGTTCAAATGGACCTCTTCCAAGTTGAATGCTAAATGCATTAGCTCAAAACACATCACATATTCATGCCACATTCATGCATAATATTGTTGCATATGCTTGTGTTTGATTGTCGACACCGTTCCTTCTCGATAGGTCCTGCTCCGGAGAGTGCTCCAGAGTACCTATCTGAGGAGCAGTGCCCCCCTATTGATCTACCAGGGAAGCAAACCCCCTTGTTCATTCCGATACAATCCTACTCTCTCGCTCTTGTTCTCATTTATTGCATTAGGACAACAACAATTCAACTGCATGACCTGTCATTGCCACAGTAAATAGTTAAAACCCACTAGCATGTGTAGGAGTTTATTGAGCCATGTTGTGTTCCTACCATGCCATGCCTGCTATTGCTTAGAGTTGTGTCAGGTCTGATTCATCGGGAATGAATTGGAGTGTTACGATATGTTCTGCTGCTGATAGTTAAGCGTGTGAACACGATTTGGTAAAGGTAGCGGTGAGAGGCCATGTAGGAGTACATGGTGGGTTGTCTCACTGGAACCGTCCTTAAGCACTGAGTTCCGTGTATGTCGTCCAATGACTAGCTACTACCACACGTTGGAATGCTTAAGTGCCCCTCTCGACTTATTAACCGCCTTGATCTCTGTCCAGGAGTTGCAAATAGTTTCTAGTGTTTGTAGGTAGTGCTATTTTTCTACCGAGTGGCACTCGGCAGGGTGGACTTGGGACAGACTAGGCACTGTGGCCCGGTGTACCGAGTGGCACCCGGATGGTGGGCTCGGGAACCCTATACACATTGTTTGGGGCCGTGAGCGAAACCCCGGCAGGATCTCCTTGCGGATGGAACCCGAATAGGCGATAAACCTGGACTAGAGTCTTGTGTGGTTAGTCAGGTCGTGGTCGACACCCTTGCCAGGCTTCCGCTTGAAGGTTGCCGAGATACATGACGCGTACATGGTGATGAGTGGTGAGAGCGTGTGTGAAGAAGTACACCCTACAGGGTTATCATGATCTATTCGAATAGCCGTGTCCTCGGTTATGGACTTCTTGGATGCTTACGTGGTACATAGACAATTTAAAGTGGATACTCTAAAATGCTCAAGACAAGTGTGAGTTCTATGGATGGCCTTCTCGTAGGGAGACGGGTTTGAATCCATAGTAGTGTATTGATGTGGTGATTAGTGGACTCGTGTGCGCTGCCTCACCTCAAAGAAGTTTCTTGTTGTCATAGAACAGGATAGCCACTGAGTCAAAGCTGGCTTGCTGCAAACTAACGCCACATTACCTTTTTGATACAAATGCATGCATGAGAGGATCTGCTGTAAGTCTTGCTGAGTACCTTTGTACTCACGCTTGTTTTATTTATGTTTTGCAGGTGAGACATCTGTCTCACTAGTAGTTCCGCTTGGACTTTGACGAGTAGCTTGTTACCTCAGCTACGATCTTGTACCCTTGGGAGGGTCTTGTAGATAGTCAGACTTCTCAGCCTCTTTCTTTTGTAGTTGTCTGTACTCAGACATGTAATGCTTCCGATGCTTGTATGCTCTGAATGATGGATCATGAGACCTCTGTTTGTATTAATGCAATGTGGCTCTTTGGGCCTTTATCTATATGAGTTTGCATTATGTTGTGATGCCATGTTGTACAACACATACTTGCATGTTATGCGTACGTGTAACGTGTATTGCTATGTGTGGGATCCAACAACCTAGTTGTCTATCCTTGGTAGCCTCTCTTATGGGGAAATGTAGTCTAGTGCTTCCACCGAGCCATGGTAGTCCGCTACAGCCCGGTTTACCGGAGTCCTGCTAGCCCAGCACTACTGCTCCGGAACACTTAGACTGGCCGGCGTGTGATTCACATCGTTCCTGTGTCTGTCCCTTCGGGGAAATGTCAGGCGGTGACTTCCGGAGTCTTGCTAGCCTGCTACAGCCCGGATTTCCAGAGTCCTGTTAGCCCAGTTGCTACAGCCCGGATTCACACGCTGCTGACCGACATGCTCGATGTTGTTTCATGTATGCCTATTCCCGTAAGTTAGTGCCACTTTGGGTTCACGACTAGTCATGTCGGCCCGAGTTCTCTGTCATATGGATGCTAGCGACACTATCATATACGTGAGCAAAAAGGCGCAAACGGTCTCGGGCCAGGTAAGGCGACACCGTGGGAATACCGTGCTCGAGGCCGCGAAGTGATATGATGTGTTACAAGCTAGATCGGTGTGACTTAGAATTGGGGTCCTGACAAGAAGTGAAGAGAGGTCTTGGCGAGCCTTAAGGAATGCTTCGGTAATGTGACATAGAAGGTAGTCTCCTGCGTTGATGAAGCGGATCTGGTACTTGAGGGTTGGATCCTCATCTTCTGGGGAAATCATCACTTGAGTTGGGGCTCCAAATCCGTTCTTGCCAGGTAGATAGCGGGTGGCATGTTCTTCTTTCTTTTCTGGAAGGATGTCTCGAAGACGGAGGAGCGCTTCATATGCGACTTGCTGAATTGCTAGGTCTCTTGTTGGCATGGGTGGTCCAATGAAGAACCACCCCTAGGGTGAGGTCTTGGCAGGCACAAAAATCTTGGTGTAGAACTCCTTCTCGAGCACATCATTTTCCAGTTCATGCAAGGTGTACATGGGCAGCCAAGGATAGTGGCATTGTTGGAGGCAGTCTTTTAGGAGTGATGGGAATCCTGTCATAAGGAGTCTCAAGGGGGCGACGGCCATCTACAAAAGTTGAATAGGGGAAGTCAATAAGGAGAAATATCCCTTAGGTTTGGGAAATCTCAGCAAAGAAGAGGAGCATAGAGGGTCTTGCAAACAGGTTTTGTCCTATCTAACACCCATGCTAACTAAGGGTTCCTACAGTCAGGATGGCTCTGATACCAGCTCTATGGGGACCCCGACTCATAAGTCGTGATCACCGACTGCACGTGTACAGTGATCCCAGAGATCAATGCTCACTGAACACACAGAAACTGAATAACAAGAGTCTTACATCCATACATACCGTCTTACACGAATTATGACCATTATGGTCAAGTCTTACATAGATAAAGCCACAAGGGCTGAGTAAAAAATAAACTTAAGCAGTGGAAATCTTCGTCGATAAGTAGAACCCATGCCATCTGCCTTAACCCTACAGGCATTCTGACTGGGAAACGTCCTAGTTCGCATGTTCGTCTCCAAAGAACTCTTCATCGAACTCCTGTTCTTCCATGCCTGGCAAATTAAATAACCAGTGGCAAGCCAATGAGTACTTTGAATGTACTCGCAAGCAACCCATGATTGGAACAAGGCACAATAATGCAATGATATAGCACTAAGTAGGTAATTTGCAGAAAGCTAGTTTTGAGTGCAATGACATGATCTATCAACCTGTAAAGCATGCATCATGAGAGAACAGATATCCTTATGAACAAGTTACATGTATCAACATAAGCGAAGTTGGACACCAATCCAACTTGATCATTGTGTCAAGCCATCTGACTTAACCCAAATAGTCTTATCAACACACACACATGGTTTGTAAAACTCTCGACGTAGTTTAAGCAGCACCGCCCAACTATCCTTGACCGTGGACACGGCTATTCGAATAGTTTTACACTCTGCAGAGGTTGCACACTTTACCCACAAGATCCGGGGAACTTCCGTGTCATCCACGACCCGCGGTACCTCAAGTACCCGGGGTAAGCACCCGATCACCATCTTTCCCTAGACGACACTAACATAGAGTACACTCGATTGGTAGTAACCCCCATGCCCAACATTTCACATCTTAAAATTGTGGAGCCTTGCTCCCATATTCATCACATACCAAAAGCATGGGGTACCAACGGTGTGTCCGGTGGCCTGTGAAAACAGTCATGGCCGACCTACCTGGCACGACCCCGTCCCAAGAGAGTTGTTGTTGCGCTCGGATGCCACTATTGGGGAACGTAGTAATTTCAAAAAAAATCCGACACACATGCAAGATCATGGTGATGCATAGCAACGAGAGGGGAGAGTGTTGTCTACGTACCCTCGTTGACCGAAAGCGGAAGCGTTAGCACAACGCGGTTGATGTAGTCGTACGTCTTCACGATCCGACCGATCAAGTACCGAACGCACGACACCTCCGAGTTCTGCACACGTTCAACTTGATGACGTCCCTCGAAATCTGATCCAGCCGAGTGTTGAGGGAGAGTTTCGTCAGCACGAAGGCGTGGTGACGATGATGATGTTCTACCGACGCAGGGCTTCGCCTAAGCACCGCTACGATATGATCGAGCTGGATTATGGTGGAGGGGGGCACCGCACACTGCTAAGAGATCAAGGAATCAATTGTTGTGTCTTTGGGGTGCCCCCTGCCCCCGTATATAAAGGAGTGGAGGAGGTTGAGGGCCGGCCCTCTCTATGGCGCGCCCTAGGGGAGTCCTACTCCCACCAGGAGCAGGATTCCCCCTTTCCTAGTAGAACTAGGAGCCCTTCCAAGTAGTAGGAGTAGGAGGGAAGGAAAGGGAAGCGAAAAGGAGAAGGAAGGAAGGGTCGCCCCCCTCCCTAGTCCAATTCGGACCAGCCCATGGGGATGGGTGCGGCCACCCTTTGAGGCCTTTCTCTCCTTTCTCGTATGGCCCTTTAAGGCCCAATACGAATTCCCGTAACTCCCCGGTACTCCCGAAAATACCCGGATCACTCAGAACCTTTACGATGTTCGAATATAGTCGTCCAATATATCGATCTTTACGTCTCGATCATTTCGAGACTCCTCGTCATGTCCCCGATCTCATCCGGGACTCCAAACTCCTTCGGTACATCAAAACACATAAACTCATAATATAACGTCATCGAACTTTTAGCGTGCGGACCCTACGGGTTCAAGAACTATGTAGACATGACCGAGGCACATCTCCGGTCAATAACCAATAGCAGAACCTGGATGCTCATATTGGCTTCTACATATTCTACGAAGATCTTTATCGGTCAAACCGCATAACAACATACGTTGTTCCCTTTGTCATCGGTATGTTACTTGCCCGAGATTCGATCGCCGGTATCTCAATACCTAGTTCAATCTCGTTACCGGCAAGTCTCTTTACTTGTTCCGTAACACATCATCCCACAACTAACTCATTAGTTGCAATGCTTGCAAGGCTTACAGTGATGTGCATTACCGAGTGGGCCTAGAGATACCACTCCAACAATCAGAGTGACAAATCCTTATCTCGAAATATGCCAACCCAACAAGTACCTTCGGAGACACCTGTAGAGCACCTTTATAATCACCCAGTTACGTTGTGACGTTTGGTAGCACACAAAGTGTTCCTCCGGTAAACAGGAGTTGCATAATCTCATAGTCATAGGAACTTGTATAAGTCATGAAGAAAACAATAGCAACAAACTAAATGATCAAGTGGTAAGCTAACGGAATGAGTCCAGTCAATCACATCATTATTCTAATGATGTGATCCCATTAATCAAATGACAACTCATGTCTATGGTTAGGAAACATAACCATCTTTGATCAACGAGCTAGTCAAGTAGAGGCATACTAGTGACACTATGTTTGTGTATGTATTCACACATGTATTATGTTTCCGGTTAATACAATTCTAGCATGAATAATAAACATTTATCATGAAATAAGGAAATAAATAATAACTTTATTATTGCCTCTAGGGCATATTTCCTTCAGTCTCCCACTTGCACAAGAGTCAATAATCTAGTTCACATCGCCATGTGATTTAACATCAATAGTTCACATCACCATGTGATTAACACCCATAGTTCACATCGTCATGTGACCAACACCCAAAGGGTTTACTAGAGTCAATAATCTAGTTCACATCTCTATGTGATTAATACCCAAAGAGTACTAAGGTGTGATCATGTTTTGCTTGTGAGGGAAGTTTAGTCAACGGGTCTGCCACATTCAGATCCGTATGTATTTTGCAAATTTCTATGTCAACAATGCTCTGCATGGAGCTACTCTAGCTAATTACTCCCACTTTCAATATGTATCCAGATTGAGACTTTGAGTCATCTGGATCAGTGCCAAAACTTGCATCGACGTAACCCTTTACGACGAACCTTTTGTCACCTCCATAATCGAGAAACATATCCTTATTCCACTAAGGATAATTTTGAACAATGACCAGTGATCTACTCCTAGATCACTATTGTACCCCATTGCCAAACTCAAGGCAGGGTATACAATAGGTCTGGTACACAACATGGCATACTTTATAGAACCTATGGCTGAGGCATAGGGAATGACCTTCATTCTCTCTCTATCTTCTGCCCTGGTCGGGTTTTGAGTCTTACTCAACTTCACACCTTGTAACACAGGCACGAAATCCTTCTTTGACTGTTCCATTTTGAACTACTTCAAAATCTTGTCAAGGTATGTACTCATAGAAAAACTTTTCAAGCGTCTTGATCTATCTCTGTAGATCTTGATGCTCAATATGTAAGTAGCTTCACCGAGGTCTTTCTTTGAAAAAAACTCCTTTCAAACATTCCTTTATGCTTTGCCGAATAATTCTACATTATCTCCGATCAACAATATGTCATTCACATATACTTATCAGAAATTTTGTAGTGCTCCCACTCACTTTTCTTGTAAATACAGGCTTCACCACAAGTCTGTATAAAACTATATGCTTTGATCAACTTATCAAAGCATATATTCCAACTCCGGGATGCTTGCACCAGTCCATAGATGGATCGCTGGAGCTTGCATATTTTGTTAGTACCTTTAGGATTGACAAAACCTTCTAGTTGCATCATATACAACTCTTCTTTAATAAATCCATTAAGGAATGCAATTTTGTTTATCCATTTGCCAGATTTCATAAAATGCGGCAATTGCAAACATGATTCGGACAGACTTAAGCATAGATACGAGTGAGAAACTCTCATCATAGTCAACACCTTGAACTTGTCGAAAACCTTTTTGCGACAATTCTATCTTTGTAGATTGTAACACTACTATTAGCATCCGTGTTCCTCTTGAAGATCCATTTAATCTCAATAGCTCACCGATCAATGGGCAAGTCAATCAAAGTCCATACTTTGTTCTCATACAGGGATCTCATCTCAGATTTCATGGCCTCAAGCCATTTCACGGAATCTGGGTTCATCATCGCTTCCTCATAGTTCGTAGGCTCATCACGGTCAAGTAACATGACCTCCAGAATAGGATTACTGTACCACTCTGGTGCGGATCTCACTCTGGTTTACCTACGAGGTTCGATAGTAACTTGATCTGAAGTTACATGATCATCATCATTAGCTTCCTCACTAATTGGTGTAGTAGTCACAGGAACAGATTTCTGTGATGAACTACTTTCCAATAAGGGAGCAGGTACAGTTACCTCATCAAGTTCTACTTTCCTCCCACTCACTTCTTTTGAGAGAAACTCCTTCTCCAGAAAGGATCCATTCTCAGCAATGAATATCTTGCCTTCGGATCTGTGATAGAAGGTGTACCCAACATTTTCTTTTGGGTATCCTATGAAGACGCACTTCTCCGATTTTGGTTTGAGCTTATCAGGTTGAAACTTTTTCACATAAGCATTGCAACCTCAAACTTTAAGAAACGACAGCTTAGGTTTCTTGCCAAACCATAGTTCATATGGTGTCGTTTCAACGGATTTAGATGGTGCCCAATTTAACGTGAATGTAGCTGTCCCTAATGCATAACCCCAAAACGATAGCGGTAAATCAGTAAGAGACATCATAGATCGCACAATATCTAATAAAGTACGGTTACGACGTTCAGACACACCATTACACCGTGGTGTTCCAGGTGGCATGAGTAGTGAAACTATTTCACATTGTTTTAACTGAAGGCCAAACTCGTAACTCAAATATTTTACTTCTGCGATCATATCGTAGAAACTTTTATTTTTGTTATGATGATTCTCCACTTCACTCTGAAATTCTTTGAACTTTTCAAATGTTTCAGACTTGTGTTTCATCAAGTAGATATACTCATATCTGCTCAAATCATTTGTGAAGATCATAAAATAATGATACTTGCCGCGAGCCTCAATATTCATTAGACCACATACATCAGTATGTATGATTTCCAACAAATGTTTTGCTTGCTCCATTGTTCTGGAGAACGGAGTCTTAGTCATCTCGCCCATGAGGCATGGTTCCCAAGCATCAACTGATTCATAATCAAGTGATACCAAAAGCCCATCAACATGGATTTTCTTCATGCGCTTTACACTAATATGACCTAAACGGCATTGCCACAAATAAGTTGCACTATCATTATTAACTTTGCATCTTTTGGCTTCAATACTATGAAAATGTGTATCACCACGACCGAGATCCAACAAACCATTTTCATTGGGTGTATGACCATAGAAGGTTTTATTCATGTAAATAGAACAACAATTATTATCTAACTTACATGAATAACCGTATTGCAATAAACATGATCCAATCATATTCATGCTCAATGCAAACACAAAATAACATTTATTTTAGGTTTAACACTAATCCCAAAAGTATAGGGAGTGTGCGATGATGATCATATCAATCCTGGAACCATTTCTAATACACATCGTCACTTCACCTTAACTAGTCTCTGTTCATTCTGCAACTCCCGTTTCGAGTTACTATTCTTAGCAACTGAACTAGTATGAAATACTGAGGGGTTGCTATAAACTATAGTAAAGTACACATCAATAACATGTATATCAAATATACCTATGTTCACTTTGCCATCCTTCTTACCGCCAATTACTTGGGGTAGTTCCGCTTCCAGTGACCAGTCCCTTTGCAGTAGAAGCACTCAGTTTCAGGCTTAGGTCCAGACTTGGGTTTTTCACTTGAGCAGCAACTTGCTTGCCGTTCTTCTTGAAGTTCCCCTTTCTTCCCTTTGTCCCTTTACTTGAAACTAGTAGTTTTGTTTATCATCAACACTTGATGCTTTTCTTGATTTCTACCTTCGTCGATTTCAGCATCACGAAGAGCTTGGGAATCGTTTCTGTTATCCCTTGCATATTATAGTTCATCACGAAGTTCTACTAACTTGGTGATGGTTACTAGAGAATTCTGTCAATCACTATTTTATCTGGAAGATTAACTCCCACTTGATTCAAGTGATTGTAGTACCCAGACAATCTGAGCACATGCTCACTACTTGAGCTATTCTCCTCCATCTTTTAGCTATAGAACTTGTTGGAGACTTCATATCTCTCAACTCGGGTATTTGCTTGAAATATTAACTTCAACTCCTGGAACATCTCATATGTTCCATGACGTTCAAAACGTCTTTGAAGTCCCGATTCTAAGCCGTTAAGCATGGTGCACTAAACTATCAAGTAGTCATCATATTGAGCTAGCCAAGCGTTCACAACATCTGCATCTGCTCCTGCAATAGGTCTGTCACCTAGCAGTGCATCAAGGACATAATTCTTCTGTGCAGCAATGAGGATAATCTTCAGATCACGGATCCAATCCGCATCATTGCTACTAACATTTTTCAACTTAGCTTTCTCTAGGAACATATAAGAATTAAATGGGGAGCAACATAGCGAGCTATTGATCTACAACATAGATATGCTAATACTACCAGGACTAAGTTCATGATAAATTAAAGTTCAATTAATCATATTACTTAAGAACTCCCACTTAGATAGACATCCCTCTAATCATCTAAGTGATCACGTGATCCAAATCAACTAAACCATAACCGATCATCACGTGAAACGGAGTAGCTTTCAATGGTGAACATCATTATGTTGATCATATCTACTATATGATTCATGCTCGACCTTTCGGTCTCAGTGTTCCGAGGCCATATCTGCATATGCTAGGCTCATCAAGTTTAACCTGAGTATTCTGCGTGTGCAAAACTGGCTTGCACCCATTGTTGATGGACGTAGAGCTTATCACACCCGATCATCACGTGGTGTCTGGGCACGACGAACTTTGGCAATGGTGCATACTAAGGGAGAACACTTTTATCTTGAAATTTAGTGAGAGATCATTTTATAATGCTACCGCCGCACTAAGCAAAATAAGATGTATAAAAGATAAACATCACATGCAATCAAAATATGTGACATGATATGGCCATCATCATCTTGTGCCTTTGATCTCCATCTCCAAAGCATCGTCATGATTTCCATCGTCACCGGCATGACACCATGATCTCCATCATCTTGATCTATATCAATGTGTCATCACATGGTCGTCTCGCCAACTATTGCTCTTGCAACTATTGCTATCGCATAGCGATAAAGTAAAGCAATTATTTCGCTCTTGCATCTTATGCAATAAATGAACAACCATAAGGCTTCTGCCAGTTGCCGATAACTTCAACAAAATATGATCATCTTATACAACAACTAATATCTCATCACGTCTTGACCATATCACATCACAGCATGCCCTGCAAAAACAAGTTAGACGTCCTCTACTTTGTTGTTGCAAGTTTTACGTGGCTGCTATGGGCCGAGCAAGAACCGTTCTTACCTACACATCAAAACCACAACGATAGTTTGTCAAGTTAGCGTTGTTTTAACCTTCTCAAGGACTGGGTGTAGCCACACTCGATTCAACTAAAGTTGGAGAAACTGACACGCGCTAGTCACCTGTGTGCATAGCACAGCGGTAAAACCAGTCTCGCGTAAGCGTACGCGTAATGTCGGTCCGGGCCGCTTCATCCAACAATACCGTCGAACCAAAGTGTGACATGCTGGTAAGCAGTATAACTTATATTGCCCACAAGTCACTTGTGTTCTACTCGTGCATATTACATCAACGCATAAAACCTGGCTCGGATGCCACTGTTGGGGAACGTAGTAATTTCAAAAAAATTCCGACACACACGCATGATCATGGTGATGCATAGCAACGAGAGGGGAGAGTGTTGTCTACGTACCCTCGTAGACCGAAAGCGGAAGCGTTAGCACAACGCGGTTGATGTAGTCGTACGTCTTCACGATCCGAACGATCAAGTACCGAACGCACGACGCCTCCGAGTTCTGCACACGTTCAACTTGATGACGTCCCTCGAAATCCGATCCAGCCGAGTGTTGAGGGAGAGTTTCGTCAGCACGAAGGCGTGGTGACGATGATGATGTTCTACCGACGCAGGGCTTCGCCTAAGCACCGCTACGATATGATCGAGGTGGATTATGGTGGAGGGGGGCACCGCACACTACTAAGAGATCAAGGAATCAATTGTTGTGTCTTTGGGGTGCCCCCTGCCCCCGTATATAAAGGAGTGGAGGAGGCTGATGGCCGGCCCTCTCTATGGCGCGCCCTAGGGGAGTCCTACTCCCACCGGGAGTAGGATTCCCCCTTTCCTAGTAGAACTAGGAGCCCTTCCAAGTAGTAGGAGTAGGAGGGAAGGAAAGGGAAGCGAAAAGGAGAAGGAAGGAAGGGGGCGCCCCCCTCCCTAGTACAATTCGGACCAGCCCATGGGGAGGGGTGCGGCCACCATTTGAGGCCTTTCTCTCCTTTCCCGTATGGCCCATTAAGGCCCAATACGAATTCCCGTAACTCCCCGGTACTCCCGAAAATACCCGAATCACTCGGAACCTTTCCGATGTCCGAATATAGTCGTCCAATATATAGATCTTTACGTCTCGATCATTTCGAGACTCCTCGTCATGTCCCCGATCTCATCCGGGACTCTGAACTCCTTCGGTACATCAAAACACATAAACTCATAATATAACCGTCATCGAACTTTGAGCGTGCGGACCCGACGGGTTCGAGAACTATGTAGACATGACCGAGACACGTCTCCGGTCAATAACCAATAGCGGAACCTGGATGCTCATATTGGCTCCTACATATTTTACGAAGATCTTTATCGGTCAAACCGCATAACAACATACATTGTTCCCTTTGTCATCGGTATGTTACTTGTCCGAGATTCGATCGTCGGTATCTCAATACCTAGTTCTATCTCGTTACCGGCAAGTCTCTTTACTCGTTCCATAACACATCATCCCGCAACTAACTCATTAGTTGCAATGCTTGCAAGGCTTATAGTGATGTGCATTACCGAGTGGGCCCAGAGATACCTCTCCGACAATCGGAGTGACAAATCCTAATATCAAAATACGCCAACCCAACAAGTACCTTCAGAGACACATGTAGAGCACCTTTATAATCACCCAGTTACGTTGTGACGTTTGGTAGAACACAAAGTGTTCCTCCGGTAAACGGGAGTTGCATAATCTCATAGTCATAGGAACATGTATAAGTCATGAAGAAAGCAATAACAACAAACTAAACGATCAAGTGCTAAGCTAACAGAATGGGTCAAGTCAATCACATCATTCTCCTAATGATGTGGTCCCATTAATCAAATGACAACTCATGTCTATGGTTAGGAAACATAACCATCTTTGATCAACGTGCTAAAAGTAGAGGCATACTAGTGACACTATGTTTGTGTATGTATTCACACATGTGTTAAGTTTTCGGTTAATACAATTCTAGCATGAATAATAAACATTTATCATGAAATAAGGAAATAAATAATAACTTTATTATTGCCTCTAGGGCATATTTCCTTCAGTTCTATATGTTGAGGCATATCTCTCTCGAGGTAGTTTTGGTGATTGATGACAACATGTTTGCGGACTAATCATGTGCGTTGAGTAGTTCACAGATTCATCCTTGGCACGAGACATTTTCTTCCCTTCGGAGTGTCATTCAAGACGGTGTAGCTCTTTCGTTTCTCTTTCGGTGGACTAGTTGCGTAGAGGGCACCGTACTATCAAGAGGGGGTCCACTAGGGTATTGCTTGGGTGGAATCAACACGTACACAACAGCTTCTCACCATCAGAGCTCTTCCACTTCATTGGATAGATCTCTTCTCTTTCTGTGTTCTGTCTGGGTTCCAGCGGTAGTACCGCGCAACCCAGCGGTAGTACCGTTGAGGAGTCACAAGCGGCAGTACCGCTCCGCAGCGGTAGTACTGCCGAAGGGTCACAAGCGGCAGTACCGCTCCGCGGCGGTAGTACTGCCGGTGACCCTGCAGCTATACTACCGCTGGGCTGTCTGGCTCCTACGGCCTCGACTCGAGGGCTCTTTTTCTTGTGTCGGGTTTTGCGGCATTAGTTGCGGCAGTAGAGGCGGTAGTACCGTTTTAGAGCGGTAGTACCGCCCTTACCACCGCGGTAGTACCGCGCTGGGTCTAGATCTCTGTGGCTCTTCTCTGCACAGCAGTACCACTAGCTGGAGCGGCAGTACCGCTGGCTCAGCGGTAGTACCGCCCTGTGCGGGGCTGGTTGGTGGGGCAATGGTTGGATTGTTGCCCCCACTATAAAATGGGTCCCCTTCTTCCCATTTGACTCACCTCTTCCCCCTCAAGCTCCATTAATGCTCAAGCTCCATTAATGCTCCAAGCTCCATTTTCGCCCGATCTATCTCTCTAGCCAATCAAACTTGTTGATTTGCTCGGCAGTGGTTGAGAAGGCCCCGATCGACACTTCCACCAAGGGATTTTCGATTCCCCCACTCATCCCTAGTGGATCTTATTACTCTTGGGTGTTTGAGCACCCTAGACGGTTGAGGTCACCATGGAGCCATAGTCCATTGTGGTGAAGCTTCGTGGTATTGTTGGGAGCCTCCGATTAAGTTGTGGAGATTGCCCCAACCTTGTTTGTAAAGGTTTGGTTGCCGCCTTCAAGGGCACCAATAGTGGAATCACGACATCTCGCATTGTGTGAGGGCGTAAGGAGAATATGGTGGCCCTAGTGGCTTCTTGGGGAGCATTGTGCCTCCACACCGCTCTAACGCAAACGTACTTCCCCTCAAAAGGAAGGAACTTCGGTAACACATCCTCGTCTTCATCGGATCCACTCTTGGTTATCTCTTACCTTTACTTGTGCAAGTTGTTTAGTGTTACTTCTCTTGCTTGCTTGTATGCTTGTTGTTATTGCATCATATAGGTTCCTCACCTAGTTGCACATCTAGACAACCTACTTTGATGCAGAGTTTAATTTGGTAAAGAAAAGTTAAAGTTTGGTAGTTGCCTATTCACCCCCCTCTAGTCAACCATATCGATCCTTTTCAATTGGTATCAGAGCCTCGTCTCTTTATTAAGGACTTTACCGTCCAAAGAGTATGGTTGATACCGTAGACGGTGTGGAGGAACACTCCGGTGTGAATCCGACCTCGTCTACGGGTGATGGGGGAACCTCGGTCTCTCGTGAGGAGTTCAATGTTGCCTTGGAGACATTGAAAACCTCCATGACGACCGAGGTTGAAAGCATGTTTACTAAATTTCTTGAGGGGCTTAAACTATCCACCGCATTGTTGAAAATGGGTGACCCCACCGACAAGGTGATGGATGCTATCCCCGACAAGGGGGAAGCTAGTAGTGAAAAGGCTCCTTCTTCTAGTGGTAAAAATGGCACCGACATCTTTGCTCAGGTGGAACCACCACTTGTTTATGGTGGACCGGTTCCTTCTACTCATTTGAATCATGCCGGTCGTCCCCCTAAGATTGTGAAAATGAGGACTTTGATTCTTGGGTTTACCGTTTTAAACGTCATTTAAATCATGTGAACACTAACGTTTGGAGAATCATTGAAGAAGGTTTCTATCCGCATGATCCAAGCAACTTCACTCCTTAAGAAGCCGCGGATAATCAATTCAATGAGAATGCTCTCTTCATCATTCAAGATGCAATCCCACCGAAGACCTACCTCATCTTCGGCCCTTCGCCTTGGACAAAGATGCATGGATTTGTGTTGTCTCCCTCTACCGGAGAAGCGCAAGCATTCAACGCTCCAACTATGAAGTGGTGCAAGATGAGGCCGATGAGTTTGCAATGAAAGAAGATGAAGAACCTCGTGAGCTTTATCGAAGGGTAACCAAACTCGCGTTCTCACTTTGAGATCACGGGAGCAAGGACACAGATGACAATTGGATCAAGTGCAAATTCCTCAAGGCAATGATGCCCTACCAGAAGGCCATGTCCTCCGTCATTCGTCAAAGACCGGACTTCCACACTTTGACCTCAAGCGAAGTGTTGGATGAGTTTGTGGCCATGAACATTTTGGACAAGACCGCCGACAATGCGGTGCTTCATTCTGAAAGGGCAAAGAAGCCCAACCTTGCATTGAAGGCCAAGCTCTCCGTTGAAGAAGAAGAAGAGGAAGAAGAGGAGAGCAACCCCGAGGATGCGAAGTATGCATATCATGAACACATGGCACTCGCTTCAAGGCAATTTTGGAGCAAGAAAAACTCAAGGCCAAACTTTAACAAGAACAACTCAAGTGGCACGAAGAGCAAGCAACGTGTAAGAACTTGCTACAATTGTGGCAACGTGAGTCATTTTGTTGTAGAGTGCCCGTATGAGAAGAGGGGAGACAATGGTGGCAAGCTCATCCGAAAGGACAATGCCAAGTCGTTCCCCAACAAGAGTAACTTCACCAAGAAGACTCCTCCCAAGGCATTGGTGGTACAAGAAGAGTACAATGAGGATGACGACGATGATGAAGGTGATGAGTCAGTTGCCATGGCCTCCGTTGCCATTGCAACGACTCCATGGGTGTCCCTCTTCGACTCACCCAATGAGAGCATCACCGCCAAATGCCTCATGGCTAAAGCCACCAACAAGGTAACCCCCAACATCAAAACTACCATCATTAATCATCCTTCTACGATGGATAGCATTAATGAACTTGAGGGAGCGAATGTGGGGACAAATGAGTTTAAGGCCTTTATGGGCAAACTTAAGAGAAAATCCAAGAAGCACTTTGTTGCTCTCTTGGAACAACTTGGTGAAGCCAACGACATGATCGAGGCTCACGAAGACACCATCACTAAGATGGAAGAGCATAGTCGTGACTATGCCGATGAGATTTCGGATCTTTCCAATGCTCTTGAGGAAGAGCATCGTCTTTGTTTGGCTCTTGAGGAGTCACACAGCGTTGATCATGCTAAGTTAAAGAAAGATTATGATCATGTCCTCACTGTTTCTCATGTGCTAAACTCCGAGAAGGCCGAACTTGAGGTTGATCTTGCTAGACTCAAAGAGGAGTTTGATCTACTTGACAAGGCTCACAAGGTCTTGAAGGGTGCTCATGCTAGCCTCAAAGAGTCTCATGATCAACTTCAAGTAAAGCTAACCAAGGAAAAAACCACTTTTCCTCGTATGTTGTTAATTGATAATGCAAATGCTACTAACCCGTGTTGTGAGCATGTGCATCTCGTTGAGGAGAACGCTAAGCTAAAGGGGCAACTTGAGAGAGGTCTTGCGACTTGCATACAAGGCAAGAAGAACCTCAACGACCTCTTGATGAACCAAAAGGGAGTTGTGGCCAAGGAAGGGATTGGGTACGTGCCCGACTCCAAGAACAAGAAGAAGAATGACAAGACCAAACGACCTCCTCCTCTCATGCAAACCTTTGTGAAGGAGGGAGAGAGTGCCTCCGAGGAGAAGAAGAAGAAGAATAATGAGAAGGGTGGCATTGTCAAAAAGGGCAATGCCACTCCTCGCATCAAAGCCGGCGACTTCAATCCTTCATATGTGTTATGCCGTGCTAGTGATGGGCATGTCTATGCCAAATTTGTTGGTTCCCCTCATGAATACATTGAATGGTCTATTTGGGTTCCAAAGACCCTTGTTACTAACATCAAAGGACCCATTACAAAATGGGTACCTAAAACCAAGCATTAATCTCTTGTAGGTGTTTGCTTCCGATGGGGGGTCATGGTTGCTCGATAGCGGAGCTACAAATCATATGACCGGAAGCAAGGACTTGGTGGTGGATGTGCACAAGATTCCATTTATGCCCACCAATGTCGAGTGGGGTGATGCCCCATCCTCTAAGGTATTGGGACTTGGCAAGGTGGTCATCTCTCATGATCTCATGATCGAGAAGGTCATGCTTGTTGAGTCCCTTGCATACAATTTACTTTCCGTTCGTCAACTTGCAATCATGGGCTTTGCCACTTTCTTTGATATCGATATCGTGACCCTCTTGTGGAGCAAGACTCTTAAAGTAGCCTTTGTTGGGCATGTCGAGAATGGTCTATATGTGATTAACTTTTCAAAGCGACCCACTAAGAAAGCGGCATGCCTAATGGCTAAAGTTGATGTGGGATGGCTTTGGCATCGCCGTCTAGCCCATCTCAATATGAGATCTTTGCAAAGTCTTCTCAAGGGGGACCATGTCCGTGGACTAACGAATGTTAGTTTTGCTAAAGATCGTGCTTGCAGTGCTTGTATCGAAGGAAAGCTACATGAGAAGGCTCACCCTCCCACGACTATCATTTACTCAAAGAGGCCTTTGGAGCTTCTTCACATGGATCTCTTTGGGCCTCCATCCTTCGATAGTCTTGGAGGTAGGAAGTATTGCTTGGTGATTGTGGATGACTACTCAGGATACACGTGGGTGTATTTCTTCAAGAGGAAGGGCGAGACCCAACAAACCGTCATTGACTTTGCAAATGAAGCATAACGTCAACACAATGCAAAGATCTTGACAATAAGAAGTGACAACGGCACCGAGTTCAAGAACTACACCTTGGATGAGTTTATTAGTGATGAGGGGATCAAGCATCAATATTCCGCACCTTACACCCCTCAACAAAACGGTGTTGCAGAGAGGAAGAACCGGACGTTGATGGATGCGGCAAGGACCATGATGGCGGAGTTCAAGTCTCCATACAACTTTTGGGCCAAAGACATCAACACCGCGTGTCATGCATCCAATCAGCTCTACCTCCGCAAGGGCTTGAACAAGACTCCATATGAGATACTCACCGGTAACAAGCCCAACCTCAAGTACTTTTGGGTGTTCGGGTGTAAGTGTTTCATTCTCAAGAAAGGTGTTCGGTTGTCTAAATTTGAGGCTAGAGCTTATGAGGGCATATTTGTTGGTTATGCTACAAACTCTCATGCTTACCGTGTCGTCAATAAATCCACGGGACTTATTGAGGAGACATGTAACGTGGAGTTTGATGAGAATAATGGCTCCCAAGTGGAGCAAAGTGGCACTTGTGATGTAGGTGATGAAATTCCTCCTCAAGCCATAAGAAGAATGGGTGTTGGTTTTATCCTACCCATTGAGGAACCCCTTGCGGCCAAAGGAGAAGGACAATGCTCCACTCAAGTGGAGCCATCACCAACCCAAGGCCCACACTCTTCCGAAGAACAACATGAAGGCCCTCGTCCTCAAGAACATTGTAACGCCCCGAGACCGATGTGCCAGGTGTCGTCCAGTTATTCGCTGTTGTTGCCTTGTCATTGCTTGCATGTCATGCATTGCATATCATGTCATCATGTGCATTTCATTTGCATACATGTTCGTCTCATGCATCCGAGCATTTTCCCCGTTGTCCGTTTTGCATTCCGGCGCTCCGTTCTCCTCCGGTGGTCATTTCTACCTTCTTCTCATGTGTGGGGGTTAAACATTTCCGGATTGGACCGAGACTTGCCAAGCGGCCTTGGGTTACTACCGGTAGACCGCCTGTCAAGTTTCGTACCATTTGGACTTCGTTTGATGCTCCAACGGTTAACCAAGGGACCGAAAATGCCTCGTGTGTGTTGCAGCCCAACACCCTTCCAAAGTGTCCCAAAACCCACCTAAGGCATCTCCATCATCTCGGTCGTTCGATCACAATCGCGTGGCCGAAAACCGCACCTCATTTGGACTCTCCTAGCTCCCTCTACCTATAAATAGGTGCTCCCCTCCCGAATTTCGCGGATGAAACCCTAAGATCCTTCCCCTAACGCCACCGGACGCGTCCACCCCGCGTGCCGGACATGTCCGCCGTCGCCTTCCTCCAATCGCGGCGCGCCACGTTGCCTCCACCACAGCCCACGGCCGGCCCGCCCGAGCCGCGCCGGGCCCAAGCGCGCCCCGCCTCCATCGTGCGCCCCGCCGCCTGACAACCACCGCGCCGCCCTTCTCCATCGCCGGTGCCGCCCAACGCCACCACCGCCATCGCCGGAGGCCACAACGCCGCCGCCTCGTCGCCGGTCTTCTACGCCCAGCCGCCGGATCCGCGCGCCGTCCTCCCCGCCGCCCTTTTTCGAGCTCCAGCTGGAGCAGCTCGACGCCGTCCCAGCCAGCTCGTCAGCCGCCGGATCTGCGCCGCCGTGCCGGATCTCGCCGGGGCTGGAGCTCCCGTGCCGGATCGGAAGGAGCCCGATCTGGGCGCGCCTCGCGTTGACTCCCGCTCGCCTCCGCTCATGGGCCCCGTCCGGCGTCCGGCCCACCTCGGCCTCCCAAGCTTTCCTCGGCCTGCCTCTCCGTCCTTCTGGGCTCGGCCCAGTGGTGAGCGCCTCTAAATCCCGCTCGAGCGTCTATTAGCTATCCTCCGCGCGCCTGTTTTTTTTTGCTAAGTGCCCAGATCTGCCACATTTTATTGCATATTCATCGCATCATAACTTTGCATCCGTAGATCCGTTTTGGGCATATAGCATACCAAAATGTTCGACTCAGAGAGTACATCATTTCATTCCATTGCATCATTTTCATTTGAGCTCATCTTGATGCCCGAAATGCTGTTAGAAGAGTGCTACTTGAGATAATTGTCAGATCTGCTACTCCATTTAGATATTTGTCATTTTTGCCATGATTGTTGTGTGCATGTTATGACCATGAGCTCTACATATGTTTTGTTAAGGGTTTTGCCATCTCTCCAGAGGTGCAACCCATGTATTTTTGTGATGTGTGTGGTGACTAGCACAAGCTTGCAAAGTTAGGCACTTGGTAATTCTGATTTCATGGACTTAGCATTTCCACTAAGTCCTTGAGCTGTTTATCTCATATTGCCATATGTTCATGTTGTTTCCTAGTGATCCGTGCCTCTTTTGAGGATGATCAGTAAGGATGTTTTGTTAATATTATAGTGCTCTATCCATCCATGTCTTTGTTTGCAATTATGGAGCACCCTAGCTTGAGTCAATCGAGCTCTACTTTTGCTATTTCGTGAATCTGAGCAGATTGTCTACTTGTTAGCGATTTTGCCAAGGGGGTTGTAGTGGATTCGTGCATGCTATGTTATTGTTCTTGCCATGTCTACCTTGTATTATGTGTATTCTTGATGGGTGTATGCTTAGATTGTCATGCCTTTCTCTATAGTGAGTGCATCGAGCTCGTAAACATGCCTACTTGATATCTGATTTGCATGCTCCAGTTTTTCACTAAGTCTGTAACCTGATTATGTTTTTGCCATGTTCACATGCTTGCAATTGTATTTTATGATCCCTTTTGGCTCAAGGTCACTAAGGGACTTTTGTTAAGCTCTTTGAGTAGCTCCATGCCATGCTTTACTTTGCCATGTTCAGGTCCTGTAGCATATAGTTTTCATGCTCCGAAGTGTGCTACCTGATCTGAAATTCCAGACAAGTGTTAATTTCACTAAGTCTGAGATCTGTTTACCATATGCATTTCTGCCATGCTTGTTTGAACATGTTAATGGATGAATTGGCCGTAGCTCAGTGCTAGACTTTTGTTAAGCATCATGAATGGATCACTTCCATGTATTTTGTTGCCATGTTTGTGTGCTGTAGAATGTCCATCTTGTTGCATTTAGTAGGCTACTTGCTGTAAATCACAGAACGTGGTCATATTTAAGTTGCTTGCCATTTCCAAACCGTAACTCCGTTTCCGGTGATCTTTATATTGTTTTGAAGCGATTTCATCTCATCTTTCCAGTGGCACACTTGGTTTTCCATGTTGAGGCCAGGTTCATTTGTTCCTTAACAAATCATGCATATGCATCGCATACCGCATCCCGCATATCATACCATGTTCATGTGTTGGTTGTTTACTATGTTGTGTGCTTCTTTTCCGGTGTTTGCTTCTTCGGGTCGGTTCCGATAAGGTCGCATTGTGAGCACCCGTTCGTATACGTTCCGTTTGTCTTCTTCATGGACTCCTTCTTCTTCCTTGCGGGATTTCAGGCAAGATGACCATACCCTCGAAATCACTTCTATCTTTGCTTGCTAGTTGCTCGCTCTTTTGCTATGCCTATGCTGCGATACCTACCACTTGCTTATCATGCCTCCCATATTGTTAAACCAAGCCTCTAACCCACCTTGTCCTAGCAAACCGTTGATTAGCTATGTTACCGCTTTGCTCAGCCCCTCTTATAGCGTTGTTAGTTGGAGGTGAAGATTGAAGTTTGTTCCTCGTTGGAACATGGAGATGTTGTTCCTTTTTGGAACATGTTTACTTGTTGGGATATCACACTATATCTTATTTAATTAATGCATCTATATACTTGGTAAAGGGTGGAAGGCTCGGCCTTATGCCTGGTGTTTTGTTCCACTCTTGCCGCCCTAGTTTCCGTCATATCGGTGTTATGTTCCTGGATTTTGCGTTCCTCACGCGGTTGGGTTATAATGGGAACCCCTTCACAGTTCGCTTTGAATAAAACTCCTCCAGAAAGGCCCAACCTTGGTTTTACCATTCGCCACCTAGACTTTTTCCCTTGGGAGTCACGCATCCCGAGGGTCATCTTATTTTAACCCCCCAGGGCCAGTGCTTGTCTAAGTGCTGGTCCGAACTAAGTAGACTGCGGGGCCACCTCGGGGAAACTTGAGGGCTGGTTTTACTCATAGGATGTCTCATCCGGTGTTGCCCTGAGAACGAGATATGTGCAGCTCCCATCAGGATGTCGGCACATCGGGCGGCTTTGCTGGACTTGTTTTACCATTGTCGAGGATGTCTTGAAGAACCGGGATACCGAGTCTGATCGGAATGTCTCGGGATGAGGTCTATTCCTTTGTTGACCGTGAGAGCTTGTCACGGGCTAAGTTGGGACACCCCTGCAGGGATTTGAACTTTCGAAAGTCGTGCCCGCGGTTATGGGCAGATGTGAATTTGTTAACGTCCGGTTGTAGATAACCTGAACCTTAACTTAATTAAAATATATCAACAGCATGTGTAACCGTGATGGTCTCTTTCCAGCGGAGTCCGGGAAGTGAACACGGTTGTTGGAGTTATGCTTGACGTAGGTTGTTTTAGGATCACTTCTTGATCATACTTTTATCGATCGTGCTTTGCCTTCTCTTGTCGCTCTCTTTTGCGTATGTTAGCCACCATATATGCTAGTCGCTTGCTGCAGCTCCACCTCATACCTTTTACCTTACCCATAAGCTTAAATAGTCTTGATCGCGAGGGTGCGAGATTGCTGAGTCCCCGTGGCTCATAGATACTTCCAAAACCAGCTTGCAGGTGCCGATGAGTCCGTGCAGATGACGCAACCAAGCTCAAGGAGGAGCTCGTTGAAGATCTTGTCCTTTATGTTGTTTCGTTCTAGTTGATCAGTAGTGGAGCCCAGTTGGGGTCGATCGGGGACCTTTGTCGCATTTGGGGTTCTTCTTTTATTTTGGTTCCGTAGTCGGACCTTGTTTGTATCTGGATGATGTAATGCTTTATTCATGTATTGTGTGAAGTGGCGATTGTAAGCCAACTATGTATCTCTTTTCCCTTATGTATTACATGGGTTGTTTGCGAAGATTACCTCACTTGCGACATTGCTTTCAATGCGGTTATGCCTCTAAGTCATGCTTCGACACGTGGGAGATATAGCCGCATCGAGGGCGTTACAAACATGACCAAGGGCAAGATCATGCTCAAGACAGTGTTGACTCATCAAGTGATGCCCAAGGTCAAGTTCTCTCCTCCGAGCAAGTTCAAGAACAAGAAGAAGCTCAAGACGATGCTCAAGATAATCAAGTGATCACTCCTTGTCTCACCCCTGAGGAGGATTTGGAGCGTCGTGCCGCCGAGGTTGCTTCCAAGCTCTCCACCAAGGATCATCTCATGACGAATGTTCTTGGAAGCTTAAGAAAGGGGGTAAGCACTCGTAGACAATTAGCAAACTGTTGTGAGCATCACGCGTTTGTCTCTTGTGTCAAACCCCACAAGGTCTATGAGGCGCTAGAAGATCCCTATTGGCTCAATGTCATGCATGAAGAACTCAACAACTTTGAGCGCAACAAAGTGTGGAGATTGGTGCCAAGACCGATGGGGAACCACAATGTCATTGGAACCAAGTGGATATTTAAGAACAAGCAAGATGCCCATGGGATTATCATTTGCAACAAGGCTCGTTTGGTAGCACAAGGCTACTCCCAAGTCGAGGGTATCGTCTACTGTGAAACCTTTGCTCCCGTTGCTCGTCTTGAATCCATTCGCATGTTGATTGCATATGCTTCTCATCATAACTTTAAGTTACAACAAATGGATGTGAAGAGTGCTTTTCTTAATGGTCCTATTAATGAATTGGTTTACGTGAAGCAACCCCCCGGGTTTGAGGATCCCTACTTTCCCGATCACGTGTATCAACTCGATAAGGCACTCTATGGCCTTAAACAAGCCCCATGTGCGTGGTATGACCACCTTACCAAGTTGTTACAAGATCGTGGTTTTGAAGTTGGGCTAATCAACCCCACTCTTTTTACTAAGAAGTCAAAGGGGAGTTGTTTGTGTGCCAATTATATGTTGATGATATTATCTTTGGTTCACCTAACAAAGCTTTCAATGAGGAATTTGCCGCTCTCATGACCTCAAAGTTCGAGATGTCTTCCATGGGAGAGTTGAAGTTCTTTCTAGGGTTTGAAGTGAAGCAAAGAAGAGAAGGAACCTTCATCAACCAAGCCAAATACACTCAAGACATTGTCAAGAGATTCAAGCTAAGTGACATAAAGCCGGCTTCCACTCCAATGCCCACCAAGTTCCAACTTGACATAGATCCCAATGGTAAAGTGGTGGATCAAAAGGTATATCGCTCCATGATTGGATCCTTGCTTTACCTTTGTGCATCTAGACCGGATATCATGTTGAGTGTGGGAATTTGTGCACGGTTTCAAGCCGCACCTAAGGAAAGTCACTATGTGGCGGTCAAACGAATCTTTCGATATTTGGCTCATACCCCAAACTTTGGCTTATGGTACCCAAGAGGATCAAACTTCAAGCTTGTAGGGTACTCGGATTCCGATTGGGCGGGGGGGGGGGATAAAGTGGATAGGAAGTCCACTTCCGGAGGGTGCCAATTCCTTGGATGCTCTTTGGTAAGTTGGTCTTCCAAAAAGCAAAGTTGTGTGTCTCTCTCGTCAACCCAAGCGGAGTATGTAGCAGCCGGTAGTTGTTGTGCACAACTCCTATGGATGAGGCAAACTTTAAAGGATTACGGTGTCACTTGTGACAAAGTGCCTCTTTGGTGTGACATTGAAAGTGCCATCAAGATCTCTCTCAACCCGGTGCAACACTTCAAGACGAAGCATATTGAGATTCGGTATCACTTCATCCGGGATCACATTAGGCGAGGAGAGATCGAGCTCAACTATGTCAACACTCATGATAACCTTGCAGATATTTTCACGAAGCCCTTGGATGAAGCAAGATTTCGCGAGTTAAGGCATGAGCTAAATATCATTGATTCGAGTAATGTGGCTTGAACCCTTGCACACCCCACCACGCTCAATTTGTTGTCTAGTTTAGGTGTAGGCATGGACATAGGGGGGAGTGTTGTTCTCTAAATGAACTCTCCCCCCCATTATGCATAAATTGATGAAGGCTTTCACTTTAGCCATTGTTGATGGTACTTGTGTTTCAAAGACGAGTTTTGTTCATGGGCCCAAGGTTAAAATCTTCGTGGCACCATACCTCTTGACTCAAACATAGGTGGCCTCGGCCACCGCCCTCTCTTGAAGAGGTGTGTCTTGGCCATTTGCTGGTGTGCTCTCTCTTTTTGCCTTTTGTTTTTTTGAGCTAAGCCTTGTTGTTTGGTTGTCGTGGCGTGCTGGGCGGTACTACCGCTGGTGGTGCGCGGTACTACCGCTGAGGGACGGGACCAGGGGGTTATATTGGGGCAGGGGGAGGTTTCTTCTCCCCCATACCCATTCACTTTGCCCCCTCATTCCTCTTCCTCTCTCTCCAGCCTCGCCACGCCGCGGGAGGGCTCCGGCCGATCTTCGTCTCCGGGGTGTCCCTCTCCATTTCCTTCGGTGGAGTCGATCCCCACCTCGTTCTCTTGCCATGGATACCGGTATTGCCGTCGTTCCTTCTCTCCCTTTGTCTTGTTTTCAGTTCTTGCTTCTTAGGGGGAATGGTGGTTGCATCTCTAGATTTTTGGCTAAATCTAGGCTTGAGTAGGTTGGAGAAGGCAACTAGACTATCTAGATTAGAGTTTGGTAGTAATATTTTTGAATTTGGCAGGCCGGTAGTGCCGGATCTGACCACGGTAGTAGGAAACCGCTGTTTCCCCACCTCGAGCGGTACTACCGCTCTCGTTGGAGCGGTACTACCGCTTGACCTCGAGCGGTACTACCGCTCTCTTTGGAGCGGTACTACCGCTTGGGCGGTACTGCTGCGGGCATGTCACGGTACTACCGCTGCCTGCCAAGTTCCATCATGTTCCTGCCTTACCTTGATCCTTTTGTTGTGTTTGTTGGCTTATGCTCGTTCTTTCTGGTTGTTTTGCATGTTCTTGTGTTTGGCTCCAGGTGATGAACATCCTGAGCATCAAGCTCGCCGTATCAACCCCGGGCGTGCAACGTCAAAGCGCTACCGCACCTCTGAGCCAACCGGTGGTTCCTATAGCACCCAACCACCACCAGCAGGTGCATCCGCAAGTGTTCCTCCACCTCCTCAGCAGTAGAAGAGATCTGCCAACAAGCCAAAAGGAAAGACTGTGACTGAGATGACTGCCAAGGAGTTTTGGGAAAGGCGTCGCCGCAATCCCTATGAGGTGGACCAAGATCCCACTTTGGTCAACCACCTGTTCTTGAACCGATTTCAGTTTGCCATCTATTTTGATGTGATCAAGGCCAAGAAGAATATCTATGTTGATGTTCGCTCCATTGACACTGATTCCATGGAGAAGGACCCTGAGTACTTTGGCGAAGCCCTTCAGATGTGCACTCAGCTGAACATTCTCAGGATCATGCAGTTCAACAAGGATTTCGATGCAGATTTGGTGGCTCAATTCTTTGCTACCGTTCATCTTGGAAGAGATGCCGACATGACTCTGACTTGGATGACCAATGGAAAGTTACTTTCCATCAAGTGGAAGGCCTTCATGGAGTTACTTGATGTGGAAGATCGCGGGCTTGAGACTTCAGTAGGTTTCCGCCCTCACCGCAATGCTACGTCCACTCACAAGCAAGCCCTTTGGCCCTACTGCACTGTGAAAGGTCACCCAGTGACTAAGAAGAAAACCTATGAGCTGTCTCCATATCTGGACATTCTTCATCGTATCTTCCGTGGGACTCTCTTCGCTCGCATCGGGAATCTGGATATGGTCCACTCTTATCTCGTGGACATGCTTCTTTTCTGCCAGCATGAGAAGGAAGCAAACACTGGAGAGAGCCTGGATATTTCTCATGTTATGTGGTCTGAACTTCTCTCTGCCATGTCTGAGCGCAAGTGCCCGTTATATGGTCCATTCATCATGAGGCTCATTGAGAGGGCCTGGGCATAGATCTATCCCAGAGTGATGCTGGAAACTAGAGACTTGGTTTCCCATGAGATCAAGCGTCTAAGGAAGAAGGACAATTGGGTCACCCCAGCGCCTCAACCCGGGGGTCCGTTTGCTGCTGCTGCTACCATGGAGACCGAGGGTGGGGCTGCCACTGATGATCACGAGGACTTTGGGCCCTCTAGTGCAGAACCTTCGTGGGTGAAGGAGCTTAAACGCAAGATGAAGAAGCTTTTCTGCATGGAGTCTCATGGTCAGTACATGACTCATGTGGCGGAGAAGCATGCCAGGGTGCGCCACAAGGAGCTCATGCGTCACCTGGGAGCAACAGTTGCAAGTGGTTCTGAGGGACAGATCACTGAAGAGGAGGAATGGATTCATCAGCATTGCCCTTGGACCGACTCCGGCGTCGAGCAGTTTCCGACCAACGACGAAGATGTAGGCGATCACGCTGAGATGTGATGTTCGAGATCCTCAGCTTGCCATCACCTGGAGTCGTAGCGTCGCTCTTTGCCCTTTTGGTGTCTCGATGCCAAAGGGGGAGAGAGTGTAGGGATTTGTGTTGTTGTCGTGCTTTGAGTGTGTCTTTGTGTCGTCTTGTGTTTTCTTGTGTGTTCTCTCGGTGTCTTTGTTTGGTTTGGTTTGGTGCCTGTGAGACCTATGTTCTAGACATATGGTGTGAGACATATGCTCCCTATCGCTACCTTATTACTTATGTATATTCAGTACTGTAGTATATTATGAGTTGCATGCTTGTCCTGTTTTATACTCTTCCCTCATATATCATGTGCTTAGAATTGTTGGACTATAAAATATATGGGGGGGGGTGTTGATCCGGATGTGTGTGTCTTGCTTTCCTAATGCTCCTCTAACTAGGTGCACACATTCAGGGGGAGCCCGCATATATTTTGTAGTTCTTAGTTTTCTTACTTTTATATCTTTTCCTTGTGCAAATCCCAAGTTGTCATCAATCCACCAAAAAAGGGGAGATTGTTGAGGCATATCTCTCTCGAGGTAGTTTTGGTGATTGATGACAACATGTTTGCGGACTAATCATGTGCGTTGAGTAGTTCACAAATTCATCCTTGGCACGAGACGTTTTCTTCCCTTCGGAGTGTTATTCAAGACGGTGTAGCTCTTTCGTTTCTCTTTCGGTGGACTAGTTGCGTAGAGGGCACCGTACTATCAAGAGGGGGTCCGCTGGGGTATTGCTTGGGTGGAATCAACACGTACACATCAGCTTCTCACCCTCAGAGCTCTTCCACTTCATTGGAGAGATCTCTTCTCTTTCTGTGTTTTGTCTGGGTTCCAGTGGTAGTACCGCGCAACCCAGCGGTAGAACCATTGAGGAGTCACAAGCGGCAGTACCGCTCCACAGCGGCAGTACCGCTCCGCAGCGGTAGTACCGCCGAAGGTTCACAAGCGGCAGTACCTCTCCGCAGCGGTAGTACCGCCGGTGACCCCGCAGCTGTACTACCGCTGGGCTGTCTGGCTCCTACTGCCTCGACTCGAGGGCTCTTTTTCTCGTGTCAGGTTTTGCAGCACTAGTTGTGGCAGTAGAGGCGGTAGTACCGTTTCGGAGCGGTAGTACCGCCCTTACCACCGCGGTAGTACCGCGCTGGGTCCAGATCCCTGCTGCTCTTCAATGTGCGGCAGTACCGCTAGCTGGAGCGGCAGTACCACTGGCTCAGTGGTAGTACCCCCCCCCCCCCACTTAGCGGTACTACCGCCCTATACGGGGCTGGTTGGTGGGGCAACGGTTGGATTGTTGCCCCCACTATAAAAGGGGGTCCCCTTCTTCCCATTTGACTCACCTCTTCCCCCTCAAGCTCCATTAATGCTCCAAGCTCCATTTTCGCCCGATCTATCTCTCTAGCCAATCAAACTTGTTGATTTGCTCGGGAGTGGTTGAGAAGGCCCCGATCTACACTTCCACCAAGGGATTTTCGATTCCCCCACTCATCCCTAGTGGATCTTGTTACTCTTGGGTGTTTGAGCACCCTAGACAGTTGAGGTCACCACGGAGCCATAGTCCATTGTGGTGAAGCTTCGTGGTATTGTTGGGAGCCTCTGATTAAGTTGTGGAGATTGCCCCAACCTTGTTTGTAAAGGTTCGGTTGCCGCCTTCAAGGGCACCAATAGTGGAATCACGGCATCTCAGATTGTGTGAGGGCGTGAGGAGAATACGGTGGCCCTAGTGGCTTCTTGGGGAGCATTGTGCCTCCACACCGCTCTAACGGAGACGTACTTCCCCTCAAAAGGAAGGAACTTTGGTAACACATCCTCGTCTTCACCGGATCCACTCTTGGTTATCTCTTACCTTTACTTGTGCAAGCTCTTTAGTGTTACTTCTCTTGCTTTCTTGTATGCTTGTTGTTATTACATCATATAGGTTGCTCACCTAGTTGCACATCTAGACAACCTACTTTGATGCAAAGTTTAATTTGGTAAATAAAAGCTAAAAATTGGTAGTTTCCTATTCACCCCCCCTCTAGTCAACCATATCGATCCTTTTCACTATAGGTGGGCAGCCGGCGTAGGCCAATTCCTCTCCAAACACCTAGGGAGGTGGTTGAACCGAACAAGTATAAGGCTGGCCATAGTGGGGGTAACATAAGTAGTATCATGCACTTGGGACTCGCAAACATGCTTATGTGGCAGGCAATTAAAGAATAGAGAGATGGTTATAATAACATAGGTAGATGCCGTAACATAATAAATGTGATGCTACTATGTGTCATGCATGGCAATAAATGAGACCACCTATGATACTAATCTATGACACTATGCACTATAGAGGTAGTAACATACTCCGTCCGTCCGGTGAAGAGTGTACATCTAGAAATTCTAGGACAAATTATGGAATTGAGTAAAAAATGCATTGGAAAGGTGCAAACCACTATCTCTGTCCTCTTTAATTACCCACCCTCCAATGAGCTAAGTGCATGTAGAAATTAAGAAGACCACGTGTAGGTTGCTATTGGTCTTGATTACCGTGTGATGAGAGAGAAGTATTTTTTCCAACTTTAAAGTGCATTGGGAAGATATAAGTACCCTCTTTTGTGGACAAATTTTGAACCTTGATGTACACACTTCACCGGACGGAGGGAGTAGACTAGTAACATATGCATGTTACTAGTCTAAGTTACTCCCCACTATGACCAGCCTAACTTGTTTCTAGTGGGTACATTGACGTGGCATCGAAAGGGTGTGATAGATGACTCTTGCAAAATAATTAACTACCACATTGGCATACATGAGCATTGGGCCCACTTGTAAGCGTGCTGGATGGAGGAAGGAACGCAAGACAAAATGGAGCGTGGAAGGGTGCGAATCCATTGGCTCACGTTTGATGACCACTGGAACAATACACTCAGGTACTACGTTAAAAAATTAGTCCAAGCACCGCCGGTTATACTGTGAGTAGGTGACCGTGCGCTTGACTCTTCGCCTCTTCCAAAAGTCGAACAATGATGATGGTACTACAGTCGATAGTGTACTACTAGTAAGCAAAGGTTCTCCTCGTTTGCGAGTAGACCGGACACATCAAAAGTAGTCTCCAAAAAGGGTTGACCATGTCCATGGCTACCATCCTGTGCTCCGTCATTCAGTGTGTGCTTCTCGTCGTTCTGCGAGTTGACGGACACATCAAATTTAATACGTATTTACTACTCTCTCCAAAAAGGGTCGACCATGTCCATGGCTACCATGCCGTGCTCCGTCATTGAGTACATGCACTATTCACGTGCCATCAAGGAGGAAAATATTACGTATTAATAGGTGCCATCGTAGTGCACGACTCACTTACGCACTGCTTATCTCCATTTTCTTGCGTGACACGTGCACCTTGATGCTAGATGTCCCGCGTGTTGGCAAAAGGATGAACAAAGCTCATGTAAAAAAAGACTGGAAGAACATAGATTCCTGACGACCGAGGAGGAGCAAGGAAGCTTGTGGTGGAGCGTCTGCACTCACAATATTTTATATTATTTAGCGATATAAAATCAACCAATCATCTCCATAGTAGACCGAAAGAGTACGAAACACGGCAGCCCAGTGTAGTTACATCATACTGTACGTGGCCAACCCACGCTATCACCATATTTCTTGGCCTCCGTGCGACACCTAGCTCTAGTAATCCACCAGCCCGTATCGCTTCTCGCTCCTCGTCTCTCTCAAAGTGCGGCAGGCTGGCGTTTTTGCCGTCTATTGAGGTCGGTTAACTCATCACATGTTAGCGACATGCCAAGAGCATTCTAAAAAAATATTGTACTCTATTGTTATGCCAAGAAGAGCAAGCACTTTGACTGACGGACCAAACGAGACAGGCGTGCCGTGCCATGAGTGGGTCCAGTTTCTTGTTTTGAACTTGTTTGGTGTAGTAGTAACACTTGGTTTTGACTATTGGTAAGACTTTATATACTCCCTCCATCTAGTGAATAAGTCATCTTAGATTGTGCACCGTGACCAAGGAAGAGGGAAAACGAGAGAAATTAATATTTATTTGCTAATTAATAGCATTGCATGCAATGAACTAACCATTGCATGTCGTGTTTGGTAGTCTAAGTCATTGAAAACATGCACGCCCCACATCTCTTATTGGTGGATATGTCAAGAAACAAGAAACGAGGTGGGAGTTAATGCACCACGCCTAAGTATTTTGGGATTATTTGGTTTTCGTAAGGTGACTTATACACCTAGACGGAGGGAGTAGGGCCTAATGTATTCTTCGAGGATGCCTTTGACTATTGATAAGATTTTATATAATTTGAAAATTATATCATTCGAAGATCCTTTCACGTTCCGTTTTAAAAAGAAAAAAGATCCTTTCACGTACGAATTTGACTGTATGCTTTGAGCAACTTGCATGTCCTATACTGCTCCTGTTTGGATACTCTAACTTAGCTAGAGATTAGACTAACTCATGACTAACCCTGAACTAACTGTAGCCAAAGAGGTGTTTTGGTGACAGGGTTAGATTGACAATAAATGCACTTGATGGAGAGAGAAAAGTGATTTTTCAGTGGGCCCAAGGAGGTACTTACTGTGGGAAAGGTGAAGTGATGGTTGCTTTGTCTGAGCAACTTATTACTCTGGGAATATGGGAGTACCAGCGGATTCAAGGAACAGAGAAATGATGGTTGCTTCGTCCGAGCAGCTTACTGTGGCGAAGGTGGGGCTCTGTGATTTGACTGCTCACTAGTCATTACTAATGCAGTGCAACGACCAGGGTGAATCTTTCCCTGCGGTTGTGCACTCAATATTGTTGCACGACAGGTGGAACCGGATGAAGGATGTCCCACATGTCGGCGAAATGAAGTTGAATTGTTTCTGGCATTGCTATCAATCCTTGACGATTTGTTCATATGTACGCATAATTTTAATGAAATTGTACTGTGATGATATGAATGTTTCAACTTTGGTTCCCATAGGAAAAAGAAGGTTTCAACTTAGGATTCATGTGTCCTCTTGCCTCAAGATTATCTCATTACAACATTCCATCAAATACAAATGAAATTACCATGTCTGCTAATGCATCTCAATGGTTCGCAGATCAACGCCAATATTCACATCACAACTGAAGAGAACGTTGTGAGAAGGTGTACAAATAAAGAAAAAAATATAATTGATCGATGCTGTTCATAGGCATGGGTCCATTTCCTGGGCACAATGTTCATTGCTTGGCAGCTAGTTTCACCCAGCGCTGCAGCAAAAAAGGGGGTGTACGGAGGACACCACAATCTGATCATTTTGTGCAGCTCCATAAAATCGAGATGACCATCCCTGTTTGCAAAGATATCCAGTCAGTGTGATTACAATAATAGTGGAACTAGATGATGAAACATAACACACGCAAATAGAAGCCGTTCACCTCTGCGATCTCTATTTAGGACTAACTACTTGTTGGAGAAGATTAGGCATGGAGTTGGATGAGGAGGATAGCAAAACAAATCTCCCTTTCTGCAGTCCCATAGAAATGTAAAAACATTGCCCGTGTGACATTTTGGCGGAACTGCACAAAACACTCTTAAGAAAAAAAGTGATCTGTGCAGTTCACCAAAAGGTCACAATAGCAACGAGGTGAAATGGATAGCCCTGTTTGCAAAAAAGAGGAAGAAAGGAAACAATTACTGGCGAATAACACGAGTTGAAGACACATACGCCGACAAAAAAGAAGCATATTCCATGTAATAAGGGAAAGATAACAGCATGGTGGTTTATCAAAAATGGTTTGAGGACGAGATTGCAAGATGCAAAGTACGCCGTCCGAGATACATTTTAAGCAAACAACTAAAGAAGATCCACATGCAGCAACGTGGGAAGATGTGCAGTGGAGCAAGGCCGGAGGAAGCTGTACCTGAGGGTTGTCGGGATGTTACTAGGAGGGCGCCGGTGGCCGGGATCTGCACATACTATGGCAGCGAGTAAGTGGCGAAGGCCCTACCGCGTCGGAGCTTGGTCAGAGAGAATGGTGGGTACCGCGGATCGGGACGTGCTGCCTCAACACCGTTGAACAAAGAAATGATGTGCATCCTCCCTTTCTGCTGGCGAACGGGATGCGACCGAATCACTGACCAACGATGAGAGAGAGAGAGGCCACCGCCGCCTTGTGTGAGATGGTGTGACGAGAGACAAACCCCGACAGGCAGGCTCCGTTGTATATAGTGGAGCGGATTTTTCCATTTTCCCCATGACAATTGTTTTATATTCTGTACTACGCGACATTGAGGAGGAATATGTAACTTTATTTAATACTAACGCGTCAAGTCGAACTTTGTTCTGTCTAGGCGTGGTACCTGACCCTCCTTCGAGTAAACAACCGCTACACACATCAAATTATCACGTGGGCTGCCTTTTCGTACAGAAACAAACTCCACTATGTACCTGTGCGTGTGTGGCCGGGAACGAGACGTGAGTACGTGCATCCTGCGTGCACCTCTTCTTTAGGTGCAGGTACATACGTGGGTCGGTGTGAGAGAGATGGTTTGTGCGAAATCGAGGCAATGTGTCGATGATATCTCAAACAAAAAACGTAACATATGCAATGTGTGTGAAACAGAGTCATGGATATATCATATATAGAGGGAGCGATCCAGAAGAATTGAGTGGAGGGATCATCGAATTTGTGTTTTCCCACGTCAAAGATACATGACGGCTAGCCTACTGGAATTTGAGAGGGCAGAGGTGCAATTTTTCTCTGTGGCATGGATACCTACCTACAACGTTCGACTATTAGTGGGGTCGGGGGGGGGGGGGGGAGGGGGCAGATACCTAACTATATAGAGGTAGATCGACTAGTATATGTGTGGAGAAGGATAGAGACCTAGCTATGTATAGAGGGAGATCGATCGACATCCAAGGGTATGTGTAGCAGAGGAATAAGGTTAGGAGAAAGACAAAGGTAGAGTGTCGGAGGGTTGGTGGTGGAGTGGCGTCTCACAAATGGTGGGAGAGGCCTACTAGACAAACGGAGGGTACGAGTGCAATATCAATAAGAGAGGGCGGGAATGTCTGTCTATATATGCACATGCGTCTTAGAGACGGGTCAGGAGGTATGCAAGGATTATAAGGGAGACAATATGGTTGTGGTAAGCATATGTAACTACATAGGAAGATCAACCATCGTGTGTCCGAGAAAGGGAGAGACATAACTAGTGAGGTAAGTCTATCGGTGCGTGGGGAAAAGAATTATAGCCGACCTAGCTATATGTAGGGAGATTAGTACGTATACATGCATGCATGTGTTAGAAGAAAATAAGGTCCGGAGAGACAGACAAGGGGAGAGGGGTGCGGCTAGGAGGTGATGCGAGAGGCCTACTATGTCTAGGGGGGAGGAGCGTGCGAGTATCAGATCGATGAAAAGAGGGGCGAGAGTGTGCACCTGCGTGGAACCGTATTGGACATAGGGGGCATGGACGGTGAGAAGAGAAGAGGGGAAGTATGTGTTTGTGGTAGACACACTTGGCTAGAGAGGTATATCGATCGGTGTGTGTGCCAGATAGAAGGAGTCGGGGGGCCTACACACACCGCGGGTGAACGACCTAAAGAGAAATAACGAACGTGCGCGATGGAGGGGACACCAAGGGAGGGTGAGAGGGGGGTGGGCGTGTGCATGCACGATAGAAAATTAGCGCTAGCTAGCTACAAAGAGAAGAGGATCGTGAAGTTGTTAAAGACGAACATAGATCATAATTCATTATAAAAAAGTGGATACAGATACTTGAAGAAGATATCATAATGTAGAACATTGATTATAATTTGGGCTAATGTGTGGCTTTTGGAGCTCAGGGCTAAATATTTGTCATAATGTAGGGGGTGGGGCACTATACTTTGTGTGATAAACACAATGTACATATGGAACATGGTTTAGATTATGAATATCTAGTTAGTACATCAAATGTACTATTATGGAATCAACATCAAGTGTACGAAAAAATTTAATTCGAGTTCATATAGTACACATAGTTCATATCTATCTCTATAGTAATCATGTGGTGTGTTGTTAAGGTAGTACACGAATGATGGTTGAAGTTGGCAACAATCATGATTGTAGATTCTTATTGAAAGAGAGAAACAAATTCAAATTCAATTCAAATTATAGCGGTAGTATAGACATTTGGAATGCACTAAAATGTTGCCATGAGTAGGTTACATGCATTATACAACCAGCGAAAAAATTTAATTGGACATAACATGGATCCATACTCCCTCCTTCCATCTATATAAGGCCTAATGCGTTTTTAAGACCACCTTTGACTATTGACAAGATTAATAGTACATGACATGCACAATGTGAAAATTACATCATTGAAAGCTCCTTCCACACACGAATTTAACGGTGTGCTTTGTGTAAGTTGCATGTCATATATTATTGCTCTAATATTTGGTTGGTCAAATTTAGCCTTGAAAAATTCATTAGGCCCTATATAGATGGAAGGAGGGAGTAGCTTTGAATAGCATTTGTATAGTAAAACAGGACAAGACTCTCTTTGTGTGGTGTGAATAGTTTTATTTTTTTCGTTGAGGGAAGTGCGAATTGATTGGGTACGTACTACAAGTACAATATTACACGTTAGGATTGTCCCTAAATTCAACCTGCGCCTTGTTATATCCTGAAAATTCAGATATTGTGATCCCAAAACTTGCGCCTTCAGAACCCGCGCCTTGCTATCCCGAAATTACAACGCGCACGAAAACTCCCTCCAGCTGCCAAATCCCGAGACGCAAAATCCCCCTTCTAACCCTGAGCCGAAAGGGCCGCTAGTTCAAATCAGTGGGGGTACTTTTGTAACACACCCTACATTTTGGACAAGCGCATCCCTAAGTCATGGTACCCCCTCCCATCGCCACCTTTTCGCCATTCGAAATCTGGCCGCGATAACCTCTCCGCTCCAGCCACGAAACCCCACCCTCCTCCGTCTGCCACCTCACCGCTGCCCACCCGGAGCCTCTTCCCCAATGATGTCGTCCACCGCAATAGGTCGACGTCCCTCATCCGCCTCCCCGGATGAGGATCCGTCGTCCATCCCGTCCTCCCGCCGGTTCAGCCACCCCGTCCTCCACCTCCAAGGAGCTGCTCCGACGATCACCTCATCTATCGCGACTGCTCCATCCCAACAGCACTGCCTTAACCTGCTCCACCAGAACCGCAACATCCTCACCCGACTCCTCAGACGAAGCTGAGGCCTACTCGGCGCCACCAAAGAGGTTGTACACTCATCGCATCACACCTTCTCCTTAACTCGACCTCCCGGCGCTGATGGTGCTCCATCTCGCACCCCCATGGAGCGGCTACCTCAAAGCCGGCTCCGCGGGCAACATCTCCACGGCGGCTCTCTCTAGTGCGTGGCCCCTTCGGCGGTGGCGTCCATACCAGCCGGATCTGCTGCTGCTGCTCCGGCTGTCGCTGGGTCACTCACGCTACTGCTGCTGCTCTGGCTCTCGCTCGCTCGCCTAGCTGCTACTGCTGCTCCGGCTCTCGCTCGCTTGCCCAGCTGCTGCTGCTCCGGCTCTCGCTCGATCACGTTGCTGCTGCTCCGACTCTCACTCACTCGCTCGCGCTGCTGCTCTTGCCCTTGCTCGTAGTGCTGCTATGCTCCGATTTAGCTACATGTCAGTCGACCGAATCGACTTTTGGGTCAATCGATTTTCAGGGGGTGGGGGGTCTCACCGGAGTTAAGGAAGAACCACCCGCAGCGGGGAGGGGGGCTCGCCGGAGAGGTACCCCACTATCTATCTTAGGGTTCTGGGTGGGGTGTTGCTCGCCGGCGGTGGTGGGGCGGTGGCATGGGGATCACCGGAGAAAAAGCTTGGCACGGGGGGGGGGGGCTAGAGGGCTGGCCAAGGCGGCGGTGGACCGGCGGTGGGGAGTTGTTTCGGGGCGGCGAGGCGGCGGCGGACCGGCGGTGGGGAGTTGTTTTGGGGCGGCGAGGCGGCGCGGGGTTCGACCGGTGGTGGCTGGCGGCTCAGGGGGGTGTAGGTTGAAGATGAACTGCAGGCCCTCCCTAAACTATCCCATGTGAAGTGCCTCTGTGCTACCATTGCATTCAGTTTTGACAGTAACATTCAGATTCCACAATATATTTTAGTTTCAAAAATTAAGTTCAGAGTCAACAATTTTTACCTCATCTGTTGTAGTCAGGTGGTTTTTGGTGATGTAAATTTTACATCTATCACTTTTTGGTAAAGCATTTTACATCATCTATTGGAGATGCTATTAGAATCCCACTTGAGATTAACGATGTTTGTCTTGTGCTGCTTCAGCCTTGACGTCTTATGGCTCACCGGAGCTGCTCCAACAACGAAACGATCCATCACAATAGAGCAGTGCCCTGGACGCCATCTACAGATTCCTCAGATCTTCCTCCACACCTCCGACAACCACCTCTGCCTCAACTTCTTCAGCGACCAACCCAATGATGCTGAGGTCGACATGGCTACGGCAAAGAGGTTGTACACTTGTCGCATCACTTATTACTCTACATTCATGTCAAGTCCAGAGCAACCTCTGCCTGAACTTCTTCAGCAACCAATCATATGCATGAAAACAAGACCAAGTGCATTAGTGGCAGAATAACATTCTAACTGTACAAGCTTTCATATGATTTCACTTTATTTTGGCCACGTTTCTTTGCATTCCTCTGTTCCTCCAATTCCTGTGAACCAAACACCCAAGTTGACAGAAATCCCGTGTTCACAAATGCTCTATTTCCCATGTACATTCCTATCCTATTCCGGTGTTTTTCCTCCTATCCCTATGTTTTTAGAATCATGCAAGCCAAATGAGCCCTTACAGAATTACTTCAGTTACAGGTAGGTGTCGAAGAAAACTTTGTGTGGTTTGTCCTGCTCCTGCCACGATGTCGTCCACCTCACCTGAGCTGCTCCATCGATAGAAGCATCCACCAAACCAGACATCATGACTCCTGACTATCTTTCGCCGTCTTAGATCTCCTTCCCTGCCACTGGCACCCATTGCAACAACATCACCATCATCGACTCAGCAGATGAACCTGAGGAGTACATGGGTCCAAAAGATAGGCCACACTCTTTTGTTTCTACTTATGTTATGCATTGCTTAATATTACCTACTACTTTATTGTCCTGTTCACCTCTTAGACTCCAAGTCAGGTCCAAATTGATGTTCAAACTTGAGTTCTAAATTAGTTGTGGGGCACATATCGAGGCAGCAATGAATAGTATCTCTGTCTAATATCTGGTTCACCTAGGGTATGCCTATGTTGTTCATCTTGGGTGGGAAACAAATAGTAAATCAATCATCATATGTTTTTATTAAATTAAAGCAATCATCAGCCTGCTATCATTATTTTTGGATCCATCCACTGGTTGTTACCATTACTCTAGATTTCTGCATGCTCTCCTTATATAATCTCACTATATTTTTTTGTATGCATGTCAGATATTGTACATAGTCATGCTGAACATGTAGAGAAAAAGAGAAGAGTTTTGCACGGCAATACAACGTCATGCAGACATCGCTCCATGGTGGGTTCAATGGCAAACCCTCCCCCACTCCAGATTGTAATCCAGAGGAAGATATCTGTTCTGAGGTGGATTCAGACACAGGTGACCACTCCTATTTACCCCCCAAGGTGTTTGCTCTAACTTGGCATGATGATGTTAGTCATGCATATCATGCATATGTTGCCTTGCAGTGCCTACATTCGACATCATATATGTCATCTGCTTAGCTTAGACATGTTTTGTAATACCACCTGTTTAGTTTTAACATGATATATGAGAATTATGCAGTCTCATGTCTTTTAGATAGCCATAATATATGTGAAATGTGCAATGCCATCCTATTTAACTAGGCATCATATATTTGAATGATATCTAGACCATCCTTTTCTTCATTAAATTTCCATTTGTCAACAATGTTTGTACATTAAACTACTCTTCCTGTGAATCACCCATTTGAGTGGGTGATGGAAAAATCTGGAGTGAAAACAAGGCCTTCAGAGCAGACAGTGCTACCTGTCGAAGCAGATCTCTTGCTGGGTCCCGATAGCTCCTCAGAGATGGATTCAGAGACAGATGACCAGTCCTATTCCCCCACCGAGGTGTATGCTCTAACTTGGCACGGTTCTACTGCTCATATCATGCATATGGTGTCTTGCATTGCATAGTTTAGACATCATATACACAATATTCAACACCATGTTCTTAGTTTAGACATCATATATGCGAATGCCCTCCCCTTAGCATATAAATCACATATGTGAATTAAATCATGCGATCCTGGTTACTTAGATAGCATGTATGTGAATTATGTCACGCGATCCTGTTTAGTTAGTCATCATATCTTTGGATTATGTTATGCTATGCTATCCAGTTTAGATAGACATCATATATGTGAAATTATGTCATGCTACCCGTTTTAGTCAAACAATATACATGTTAATTATTCAATGCCCTCTTTTTTCCACACTATCTATTGCATCTGTCTCTCATACAATGTCTGTACATTCAACTATGTTTCCTGTTTATCAGCAATTTGAATTGGGGCAGGTGATGGCAGTATCTAGCGGAGTAAAAACATGGTCTTCAAATAAAACAGTGCTACCTCTTGGTGGAGATAGCACCCCGGTTGTACATGCACGAGAACCAGCCCTACCACACATGACCCAGACTCTCGTAGATTTTACCCCTACTACGATGGACAGATAACCAGCTTCACCCAATCTAACCCAACCCCAGTAGATGTAACCCAGTTCCTGTTGACACAACACCATCTCCATCCAGTTCTCCCAAACAAGAGCAGTTAGTAAGGCAGCTCCAGTTCCCAAAGCGCCAGTACTACCACAGTGAACCCCAACTCCACCAGTTAGTACACCTATTCCTGTGGAGGTAGCACAACCAGCCATTCATAGTTTAGCATCTATTGCATTTGATGTTGTTAAATCCTATGTGCGTATCTTCCCATCATGGAAATATTATACTGAAGATGAAGGAAAATGTTAGTTGCAGGTGTTTGTCTAGGAGTTATGTGTACATAATGTTGTTCATGGCAATTATTTTGCTTTGTCCCATACATTATACCTCCATGATGGTTATAATACAACAAATTTTCCCATTTTCTCTATAAAGAAGGACCAATTTGGAAACTCAGAATGAGGTAACTTGTGCTAATACCTCTACTATCTTCAAGAATGCTTGGTGGCAGTATCGGAATTACCTGAAGAAAACGTACTTCACTGGCAAAGAAACTCATCAAATTCCCTTACGTTCTCCGAAGACACATTTACTGGACGATGACCAGGAATGCCTTGCTCTTTATTGGTCCTGAACGAAGAATGTGGTAAGGTCTCTGAGCTCATTTTATTTTAAGTACTATATGCTTGCGTCTTACTGTACTCTGTTCATGTAGAACAAGTGCTTAAACCTGAAGAACAACTGTTCTCATTTAAGATTCCATTGCTATCGTGCATACTGCTTTGCTCTTGTATCACTGTATTTACTCATACAAACTTATTTTTAAAATGAACTATCCAATGGAAACTCCAATGGCACAACATGTATGTTTACACATGTTTCTTTAATAGGTTTGCTCTTATAAATAGCTCTGTTGATTTCAATTTCAATTGTGTATACAATTGAGTTCTCATATCATGCACATTACTAGCATCATAACAGGGCCAATAGTGTTGTTGTACATGTAGACCCGTGGTACCCATCTAAAATCTTGTTGTGCCATTTAGTTTCCCATGCTTTGTATTATTTTAGTGTTGCTTTTCTTGAGCTGATATGATTTGAACCGTGTCTCTATTTTTATTTGGCAAGACAATGCAGTGACCATAGGACATAGATATATGTCTGTTTGATGCTTTTATAATGTACTACTTGGCAATAGAATACTTGGTAGTTTAATATTGTCCACCTTACTAAGGAACTGGTTCACCGAAATGAGTTTCATATACTAGTACATGCTAAACCTATTATGTGTCTGCTTGTTTCTTCTTTTAGAATGCTGACAGAATATTGGGAAGAATGCCTTGTTAAGCAATGATAACAAAAGTAATGCAGATAAGGTTCAGGATCGTGAGACATCCTTGTTCGTCTCCAACTACGCTGATAAAACAACTAAGGAAAACTATCTTGAAGACAGTGAGGCAACCACAAAGTCCTGTCTTGGTTTACTATTCGAGTTACTGGCCACTATCACTTGCACAAGCTATTCAAACTCACTGTCTGAACCAGTTCGGTTTCTTGAGTCTCAACTACAAGCTGAAAGATATCGATCAGCTGTGCTGCGACAAGAAGCAGAAGGACTGCGGAAGTCCCTGCGCCAAACAGGACAAAGCTAATAAGATTGCTAAGCTTATTGCCAGCATGGTGGATACCCAGGATAACGTTTCTTGAGCTGTTCTAAAGTTTTTTCAGTTATGGACTTTTTTTGCTTCCACGTTTATTTACACTCCTGGCCAATTTTGAGGGCAAGTGTATTAATATGCTGCTTTGTTCCCTATATTTGCACTGGTGGCGAACTTTGATGCCCATTGGATGTAATATGTGTAATAGCTGTAATAGGCTAGTGTTAGTTGCTTGCTTATTTATTTCCTTATTGTCTTGTTTAGTTGTTTGTTTGTAGTCATTGCATTTATTTTTGTGTGTTTTTCTAGTGGCCACAATAACCTATTTTTGGTAACTAGGCCACAATAATCATGGCAACACACGGACTGTTGTAACCATGGGCCTCCTGCGGGCCGTAGGATACATGGACCTTCTACGGGCCGTAGGATCAATGGACTTTCTACGAGCCTTATGATCCATGGTCCTTCTACGGGCCGTAGGGTCCATTGGTCTTCTACGGGTCATAGGATCCATGGGCCTTCTACAGGGCATATAATCATTTCGCCAAACATGGGCCGTACTATTTGTGGACCATAATGGGCCGTTAATAAGCCGTATTTGATAACGCTATGAAAGCAGCCCAACGGGTTAACGGGCCACAAACGGGCCCAATGTAAACACGAGCTGAATTTGGCCCACAAACGGAACATGCCACTAACGGACCGTAATGAACCAAATTCTATAAATGAGCCCAAGAATAAATGGGCCCTCAGAAGGCCGAAAGTTAACACGGGCTGGAAGCGGCCGACGGAATAATGTGCCGTTAATGGGTATAAAGTGATACACTATGCATTATGGGCCAGTTTCATCTCAGGCCTTCATTGGGCCCATAGTTATGAAGGGCCTCATGTGGGCCGAAAGACATCATGGGCCATACATGGGCCGGAAGTAACAACAGACTGGAATCATATTGGATGACCCAGATGAAGCTACCGGGCTTAATTCCGATACGCTGTAACGGGCCGGGATTTAGCAGGCCGTAAATGGGTGATATACGAACATGCCGTTAATAGGCTTTCCTTGGGCCGGCCCATTACATTTTGACCAAGTCAGACGGGCCGGCCTTTTCACCGGAATGGGCCTCTGTTCGGCCATGCCACGTGTCGACGTATCATAGGTGCCTCCTGTCCAATGAATGGATGACATCTGTCCCAACGGTGAGCCAACACGTATTTCCTCCGGCCAATGACAATTTTACACGTGGAAAATCCTCATTGGTCCGGGCTGTTAATGGGTTATCGAATCCAAAACCAGACCCGATAGCGTAACGGCGACCCGTTACGGTGGATGCCACGTGTCGGTCACCCTTGACAAAAGCACTTCTATGACGTGCGATTTATCATCATGGAAGTTGACACTTCCGTGATGATAATTTTGGTAATGTCATGGAACACTTCTACGACAACACAGGTATGTCTATCTTGATTCTGTCATAAAATTGTCATGGATGTACATGCATGACAGAAAACGTGACCTATAGTGACAAACACGTATCATCACGGAAGTGTCTTTTTTTAGTGTTGCTAGCCTCTACGGTACCGTGCATTGCCCTTTCTCACATCGAGACGTGGTGCAAACTTTGCAGGTGCATCCAAACCCCGTGATATGATACGCTCTACCACACATAAGCCTTATTATATCTTCCTCAAAACAGCCACCATACCTACCTATTATGGCTTTTCTATGGCCATTCCAAGATATATTGCCTTGCAACTTCCACCACTTTCATTTGATGACTTGAGCATTCATTGTCATATTGCTTTGCGTGATCATATAGCGGACATAATAGTTCTGGCTCAGCCACCGTTCATCATATTTGATACATGTTATGCTAGATCATTGCACATCCTGGTACATGCTAAAGGCATTCATATAGAGTCATACTTTGTCATAGGTATCGAGTTGGAATTTTTATTTCTTTTGAGTTATAAGTAAATAGAAGTGTGATCAACATCATTAATCATTTTAAGAGCAGTGCCCCAGTGAGGAAAGGATGATGGAGACTATGATTACCCCACAAGTCGGAATGAGACTCCGAACAATGAGAGAAAAAATATAAAAAAAGAAAAAAGAAAGAAAGAAAAAGAAAAAAATAATAAAAAGAGAGAAGGGGCATTGTTAGTATCCTTTACCACACTTGTGCTTCAAAGTAGCACCATGTTTTTCATATGGAGAGTCTCCTATGTTGTCACTTTCATATACTAGTGGGACTTTTTCATTATAGGATTAGACGCACACCCACTTAGTTTTCATATTGAGCTTTCATACACTATTAACTCTTAGTGCATTTGTTGCATGGCAATCCCTACTACTCACATTGACATCGATTGATGGGCATCTCCATAGCCCATTGGTTAGCCGCGTCGATGTGAGACTTTCTTACTTTTTTGTCTTCTTTATATTTACCCCTATCATCATACTCTATTCCAACTATAGTGATATATCCATGGCTTGCACTCATGTATTCCGTGAGGGTTGAAAAGGCTGAAGTGCGTTATAAAGTATGAACCAATTGCTCGGCTTGTCATCGGGGCTGTGCATGATAAATACTTTTCTACGGATATCTTTCTTTAGCATTGATATTTCGAAAGACATGATTGTTTGTTGGGATGCCTGCTTATTGATGTCTTTATATCAAATTATAGACTATTGCTTTGAATCACTTATGTCCTAGTATTCATGCCATGACTGGACATATGATCAAGTTTATGTTAGGTAGCATTCCACATCAAAAATTATCTTTTTTATCATTTACCTACTCGAGGACGAGTAGGAATTAAGATTGGGGATGCTGATATGTCTCCGTCATATCTATAGTTTTTGATTGTTTCATGCCAATATTATACAACTTTCACATACTTTTGGCAACTTTTTATATGATTTATTGGACTAACGTATTGATCCAGTGCCCAGTGCCAGTTCCTGTTTTCTACATGTTTTTTTATCGCAGAGTATCCATATCAAGCGAAGTCCAAATTCAATAAAATTTCACGGAGAATTATTTTGGAATATATGTGATTTTTAAGAGGTGGAATCAACGCAAATGGGGGCCAACAGAGCCCACAACCCACCAGGGCGTGCCAGACACCCCTGGCGCGCCCAGGTGTCTTGTGCCCTCCTCGAACGTTGCTTGGAGTTCTACTTTGGGTGCAAGGAAGCTTATATCTGGAAAAAAGCATGTTACAATCTCAGTGCAATCAGAGTTACAGATCTCTCGGAATATAAGAAACGGTTTTCGGCCAGATCTAGAGAACGCGAAACAGAAGAGAACAGAGAGGGAGATCCAATCTCGGAGGGGCTCCCGCCCCTCCGCCGCCATGGAGACCAAGGACCAGAGGGGGAACTCTCCTCCCATCTAGGGGGAGGTCAAGGAAGAATAATAAGGAGGGGCTCTCTCTCCTCGCTTTCGGTGGCGCCAGAGTGCCACCGGGGCAACGATCGGGACGACGATCTACATCAACAATCTTGCTACCATCAACACCAAATTTGTCCCCCTATTTGCAGTGGTGTAACACCTCTTACCCCCACTATAATCTCTACTTAAACTTGGTTCTCAGCTCCATATATTATTTCTCAATGATCTATGGTTATCCTATGATGTTTGAGTAGATCTATTTTGTCCTATGGGTTAATCTGATCTTGGTTAGTATTATTGTATATTTTATTTATGGTGTTGTCCTACAGTGCCCTCCATTCTCGCGCAAACATGAGCTCCCCCCGCTGTAGGGTGTTGTAATATGTTCATGGTTTGCTTACGGTGGGTTGCGAGAGTGACAGAAACTTAAACCCGAGTAGGTGGGGTATGACATATGGGAATAAAGAGGACTTGATACTTAATGCTATGGTTGGGTTTCACGACCTTAATGATCTTTAGTGGTTGCGGATGCTTGCTATAGTTCCAATCATAAGTGCATATGATCCAAGTAGATAAAGTATGTTAGCTCATGCCTTTCCCTCATATAAAATTGCAAGAATGATTATCGGTACATGTTATCGATTTCCTAGGGACAAATAACTTTCTTGTTGACACAAACCCTTTTACTAAACACCTAAATTTAATTATCTTGCAAAGAACTTCTAGTTTTATTCTTGCAAAGTAGTTCTAGCATCACTCCTACAAACTATTTTCATACTTTTTCCAGTAAAGCAAATATCAAGTGTGTGTAGAGTTGTATCGGTGGTCGATAGAACTTGAGGGAATATTTGTTCTGCCTTTAGCTCCTCGTTGGGTTCGACACTCTTATTTATCGAAGAAGGCTACAAACAATCCCCTATACTTCTGGGTTGTCGGGAGATAACTCGGAAGTTTTAGAGAGTCATTTTATTCTGTGCTTTTATAAAGTTTAAAAGCAAAAAAAATATAGAGGGGAACCTAAAACTTTTCAAAAAGAAAAGTGAAAGTGAGAAAGACGAACATCGTTGAAGTGGGGGATGTCCTTGAACTTTGTTCATTCCCATGGAATCTTTGTGAATCTCGATTACAGAAAATTTTCAACAAAAATAATTATCCCCTTGTATAAATCCGTTTTATTATAAAAATAATGTGCCAAGATTTGCCTTTAGGATGATTAGATTGATTATTTGGTGTGTGTAGTGCAAAAACAGAAACTTTGGCTGTAGTGCGTGAATTTTCATTTTTACTGGAATGTTGAATGTTTTTGAAACTTTTTGCACAATACTTCTATACAAATTGTTTATTGTTTTCCCAATTTTTCTAGATTTTTCAGAGTTATAGAAGTACGTAGATGTTCAGATTACTACAGACTGTCCTGTTTAAGACAACTCTGTTTTTGATGCATTGTTTTGCTAGTTTTGGTGAAACTATCGATTTTATCAGTGGTATAAGCCATGGATAAGTTACAATACAATAGCTACAATGCAAAAATAAAATAGGAACGGGTTTGCGACAATACTTGAAGTGGTGATTTGTTTTATTATACTAACGGATCTCACGAGGGTTTTGTTAAGTTTTGTGTGATTGAAGTTTTCAAGTTTTGGGTGAGATCAGGATGGATGGAGGAATAAGGAGTGGCAAGAGCCTAAGCTTGGGATGCCCGAGGCAGCACAAGGTAATATTCAAGGACTCCCAAGCAACTAAGCTTGGGGATGCCCCGGAAGGCATCCTGTCTTTCTTCTAACAATCATCGGTAATTTTACTTGGAGCTATATTTTTATTCGTCACATGATATGCGTAAATCTTGGAGCATCGTGTGCTTTCTATTTTTCTTTTAATAATGCACCATGCTGGTATGAGATAGTCCTTGCTTGATTTATAGAATGCTTCATGCACTTCACTTATGTCTTTTGAGTATGGCTTTATAGAATGCTTCACGTGCTTCACTTATATCGTTTGAAGTTTGGATTGCCTGTTTCTCTACACATAGAAAACCGCCATTTGTAGAATGCTCTTTTGCTTCACTTATATCTGTTAGAGTGCGAGCATATCTTTTGTAGAAAGAATTAAACTCTCATGCTTCACTTATATCGATTTAGAGAGAGTCAACATGAATTGGTCATTCACATGGTTAGTCATAAAATCCTATATAACTTGTAGATAACTGAATATGATATGTTTGATTCCTTATAATAGTTTTGCGATATAAAGATGGTGATATTAGAGTCATGCTAGTGAGTAATTGTGGATTGGTATAAATACTTTTGTCGAGGTTTTTGATTCCCGAAGCATGCACGTATGGTGAACCGTTATGTGATGAAGTCGGAGCATGACTTATTTTTTGATTGTCTTCCTTATGAGTTGCGGTCGGGGACGAGCGATGGTCTTTTCCTACCAATCTATCCCCCTAGGAGCATGCGTGCAGTACTTTGTTTCGATGGCTAATAAATTTTTGCAATAATTATGTGAGTTCTTTATGAGTAATGTTGAGTGAATGGATTATATGTACTCTCACCCTTCCATCATTTCTAGCCTCATTGGTACCGTGCATTTCCCTTTCTCTCCTCGAGAGTTGGTGCAAACTTCGCCGGTGCATCCAAACCACATGTAGCGACCTGACCCGAATGGATCAAGTCTCTGTGCTTAAGTGTCATCCCTGGATCGGTATGCTGACACACACAGTACTCAAGGATTTATAACAGAGGTAAACACTATTATTTCAATCCAAAATAGCGGAAGTAACAAGGTTGTTGATTCCCATCAACACTAGCGGCAAAGTTGAGTGTAGAAATCATAACCCTAACGTATCACTTACTCATCGTAAGAAATCTTGCAACATGAGACGTTGCAGCCACAGAGGGTTAGTACATTGATTGTACTGGCAAATTCACACCATAGAGAATGATGAATAAAGGCCACCACTACATGCATATTTGGCTGGTGGAAAAGCTCTATGGTTATAGGGTTTTGCGTAAAGCCAATTTTTCCCTATTGCAAAGGAATAAATTTTATTTAACTATCATGGTGGTTGTTGAACATTGAGAATGGTTGACAGCATCCTCAATCCCAATTAAGTAACATCATTAAACCCAACAAACATAATTTAAAGTAACATGATGAGATTCACATGATAATCCAGGTACTAGATACTCAAGATGTCCATAACCGGGGACACGGCTAATCATGATTAGTTTATACACTCAACAGAGGTTTGCGCACTTTTCCCCACAAGACTCGATCACCTCCGTTTGGTTTCTCGCACTACATGGTGTTTGAGAAGACGGATGACTGAGACATAGTCTTTCAGAAGCACTAGCACCTTATGATGGATAGACCGTTACACCTACTTTCCCCTACATCTGCTAGTCTACCCTGTAAGAGTTCGCACGACTTTATTAACTATGCTAGAGCCCATAATAGCTTGTGGCTGCACATGGAAGTTTCTAGTATGAAAAATCTCATGATCCCTTTGAGCCTGGGTGGCGGTCCATAAAAAACCAGGCAATCCTGGTCTACCCAGGTGCCTAGACAGGCAATCCTGGAATACCCAGGTACCTCAATCCACCCAGATGTGTGTTTAAGTTTCCACCATAAGTAAACCATTAATTAACAATCTCACATCTGTCATGAATACTCTCAAAACCCAATCCATGTCTACGAGCATAGCATGGCACTATAAGCATAACGTAATAGTAACTCCCAAGGTTTGAATGCAGGGCAATAGGTTCCTACCTCATCAACTACTTCCCAATACCCACATGTTATCAATCCTACTCATGCAATGTTTGAGGGTGAAACTAATGCATAAAAACTGGGTATGAAAGGGGATATGATCAAAGTGTGAACTTTCCTGCAATGTTGATGAAGATGATTCGCACTCATAACTCTTGATAGTTCTACTCGTCACACTCCGGTCAATCTATCGTAAGCAAGCAATAGTAACCACACATAAGCAATCACTCAAAAGATCAGAAAGAACGATGAAGATGATTAGGAAAACATCAAAACCAAGCAAATAACTCTTGTAACATAAAACAATTTCTAATAGTACCAAAATTATGTGAATTTGGCCTTATTAGAAAGTTTAGGTCAAGAGCTTCGATTTGCAAAAGGAATCAACTGAAACGGAGCTACGAAACTCAAGTTACGATCAAACGAAGTTCAAATACAAATCTGGTTGAATTCAAATTTTAAAACTTTCAAAAACATGTTTGAGTTGGATTACTGGAAAGAGGGGATCATAATGAATACATGAGCGTTGGTTTCGTTGGATTTGGACTAACGAGTAAAAAGTTATGAGTTTTTGAAGTCGAGGGCAAATCTGTAAATAAAATATTCAAGACGGGTCCTTGGCCGAAATAACAGAAAAAGAAAAAAACTAAAAGGCCAACGTTCGTTTTCTATAACTAACCAGCGAACGTTCTCTAAATAAAAACAAAATGCTTCGGGTAAAAAAATAGAACGATCTGGATCGTTGGATCCAGATCTGACGGTGAGGAGGGGCGACGGCGAGGAAAAGGACGGCGGCGGCGGCGGCTCGACAAGGAACGGGGCGACGGCTCCGGGCATCGGCGATGACGGCGGAGTAGTTGGGGAGGTGCGGCGCGACGAGGGGAAGATGGTGGCGGTGTCGGTGCTCGGCTGCGGAGCCGGAACGGTGCGCGGCGGCGGCGGCAGATCTCGTCGGAGCTCGCAACTCCGGCGAGGTTTTGCGCGGGTGGCGGCGACGGCTCGGGAGGAGAGGAATGGGGCCGGGGCCTCGGGTATTTAAAGAAGGAGGGGCCGGGTCGGGCTTGGAGGAGGGGAAAGGGAGGCGGCGGCGGGAGGCCGGGCGGAGCATGGCGGCGGCACTGGCGTGCTGGCTCAAGACTACGTCCCGAGCTCGGGGACGGGCGCGAAGGTGGGCTGGGCCACGGCCTGGCTGGGTTGGCTGGGCCGGCCCAGTCGGTGAAGGGTTTTTTTAATAAAGATTTTTCCAGACAAACAAAACAGAATAAAACAAATAGAAATAAAAATATTATATAGGCATATAATATACCAAAATTTGCAGAAAACGATTTTCTACAACATGGACATTTTTATAATGCCAAAAAAAATCCACACAAATTCAGATAAATCAAAGAGTGCTACTGGTCTAATAAAATCCAATAAAATCATTTTAAAAATACCAAAATGATTTCAAATTTATTTATCTCCAATTTTCTGATGTGGGGAATCATGTTACCCTATTTTGCATATATTTTATTTTTGGAGAAAAATAATTTGAATAAAACTCAAATAAATCCAAATTGAAAATTTATTCCAAAAGGACTTTGAAATTGATCCTTTAAAACTCCCAACTCATATTTCATATAATTTGAAGAAGTCATTTATCTTCGCTCGTGAAAATCATTGAGTTGCATAAAGTTTCATAATTGGAAATATTCTCAAATGAAATTCAAAAATTTTCAACACCCCTTGTCATTTAAATAAATGGAAGAAGTCATGTCATCTTCTCCAGGGTTTCGTGGTGAAAAGAATTTTAATTCTCGGAGATCATAAATGCAAAATGAAAGTTTGGGAAAGTCCTTTTATTCCCTCTCATTTAACTTTCAAAAAGTTTCGAATTCACTCACTTTCAGACAATCAATCAAACAATCAATCAAATCTATCTAATTATTATAACATTCCAAAATTTAGAATTTTGGGATGTTACACCCCATGATATGATACGCTCTATCACACATAAGCCTCCTTATATCTTCCTCAAAATAGCCACCATACCTACCTATCATGGCATTTCCATAGCCATTCCCAGATATATTGCCATGCAACTTCCATCATCATCATATACAGGACTTGAGCATTCATTGTCATATTGCTTTGCATGACCGTAAGATAGCTAGCATGATATTTCCATGGCTTGTCCATTTTTGATATCTTTGCTATGCTAGATCATTGCACATCCTGGTACACCGCCAGAGGCATTCATATAGAGTCATATTTTGTTCTAATATCGAGTTGTAATATTGAGTTATAAGTAAATAAAAGGGTGATGATCATCATTATTAGAGCATTGTCCCAGTGAGGTAAGGATGATGGAGACTATGATTCCCCTACAAGTTGGGATGAGACTCCGGACGAAAAATAAAAATAAAAATAGAGGCCAAAAAAAGAGAGAGCCGCAAAAAAGAGAAAACAAAAAATGAGAGAAAAAGAGAGAAGGGGAAATGCTACTATCCTTTTACCACACTTGTGCTTCAGAGTAGCACCATGTTCTTTATATAGAGATTCTCTTGAATTATCACTTTCATATACTAGTGGGAATTTTCATTATAGAACTTGGCTTGTATATTCCGATGATGGGCTTCCTCAAATACCCGAGGTCTTCATGAGGAACCAAGTTGGATGCACACCCACTTAGTTTTCAGTTTGAGCTTTCATACACTTATATCTCCTAGTGCATCCATTGCATGGCAATCCCTACTCCTCGCATTGACATCAATTGATGGGAATCTCCATAGACCGTTGATTAGCCGCGCCGATGTGAGACTTTCTTCCATTTTGTCTTCTCCACACAACCTCCACCATCATATTCTATTCCACCTATAGTGCTATATCCATGGCTCATGCTCATGTATTGCATGAAATTTGAAAAGGCTTGAGAACATTAAAAGTAGGAAACAATTGCTTGGCTTGTCATCGGGGTTGTGCATGATGAAATACTTTGTGTGGTCAACATGGAGCATAGCCAGACTACATGATTTTGTAGGGATAACTTTCTTTGGCCATGTTGTTTTGAGAAGACATGATTGCTTTATTAGTATGCTTGAAGTATTATTATCTTTTTGTCAAATGATAGAATATTGCTTTGAATCACTCATGTCTTAATATTCATGCCATGATTAGATTATACGATCAACATTTTGCTAGGTAGCATTCCACATCAAAAATTATCCTTTTTATCATTACCTACTCGAGGACGAGCACAAATTAAGCTTGGGGATGCTGATACGTCTCCGTCGTATCTATAATTTTTGATTGTTCCATGCCAATATTCAACAACTTTTACATACTTTTGGCAAAAATTTATATGATTTTCTTGGACTAACATATTCATCCAGTGCCCAGTGCCAGTTCCTGTTTGTTGCATTTTTTGGTTTGTTGAAAATCCATATCAAACGGAGTCCAAACGCGATAAAAACTTATCGAGATTTTTTTGGCATATATGTGATTTTTGGGAAAAAGAATCCACGCGAGACGATGCCCGAGGGGGCCACAAGGCAAGAGGCGCACCATGTGCCCTTGTGGCCACCCCGTAAGGCGGTTGGGCCCTTCTTTCGCTGCAAAAAAGCTAATATCCGAATAAAAATCTTGTTAAAATTTCAGCCCAATCGGAGTTATGGATATCCTAGAAATTAAGAAACGGTGAAAGGCCAGAATCTGGGAGCATAGAAACAGAAGGAAACAGATAGAGAGATCCAATCTCGGAGGGGCTCCCGCCCCTCCGCCGCCATGGAGGCCAAGGGCCAGAGGGGAAACCCTCCTCCCATCTAGGGGGAGGCGAAGGAAGAAGAATGAGGGGGCTCTCTCCCCCCTCTTCCGTTGGCGTCAGAACGCCGCCGGGGCCATCATCGTGATGATGATCTACACCAACAACTTTGCTGCCGTCATCACCAACTCTCTTCCCCTCTGTGCAGCGATGTAACACCTCTTCTCTCTGCTGTAGTCTCTACTTAAACACGGTGCTCAATGCTATATATTATTTCCCAATGATGTATGGCTAATCTATGATGTTTGAGTAGATCCGTTTTGTCCTATGGGTTGATTGATGATCGTGATTGGTTTGAGTTGCATGTTTTATTATCGGTGTTGTCCTATGGTGCTCTCCGTGTCGCGCAAGCATGAGGGATCCCGCTGTAGGGTTTGCAATATGTTCATGTTTTTCTTATGGTGGGTTGCTAGAGTGACAAAAGCTTAAACCCGAGTAAGTAGGTTGTTTGCGTATGGGAGTAAAGGAGACTTGATACTTCAATGCTATGGTTGGGTTTTACCTTAATGATCTTTAGTAGTTATAGATGTTTGCTAGAGTTCCAATCATAAGTGTATATGATCCAAAGAGATAATGTATGTTAGCTTATGCCTCTCCCTCATATAAAATTGCAATAATGATTACTGGTCTAGTTATCGATTGCCTAGGGACAAATAACTTTCTTGTGACAAAAAGCTCTCTACTAAAACTAACTTAGTTATTTCTTTATCTAAACAACCCCTAGCTTTTATTTACGTGTTCTTTATTATCTTGCAAATCTATCCTGTTAGACCTACAAAGTACTTCTAGTTTCATACAGGTTCTAGGTAAAGCGAACGTTAAGCGTACGTAGAGTTGTATCGGTGGTCGATAGAACTTGAGGGAATATTTATTCTACCTTTGGCTCCTCGTTGGGTTCGACACTCTTACTTATAGAGAAAGGCTACAATTGATCCCCTATACTTGTGGGTTATCACATCCCCAAGCTTAGTTGCTTGGGTATTCCTTGAATATTCACCACAAAAAAACACACTTTCGTGATGATACGTGTTTGTCATAGTAGGTCACGTTTTCTGTCATGCATGTACATCCATGACGATTTTATGACAGAATCAAGATAGTCATACCTGTCATGTCATAAAAGTGTTCCATGACATGACCAATATTATCATCACGGAAGTGACGATAAATGGCGCGTCATGGAAGTGCTTTTGTCAAGGGTAACCGGCACGTGGCATCCACCGTAACAGGTTGCAGTTAAGATATCGGGTCCGGTTTTGGATCCGATAGCCCATTAACAACCCGGACAAATGGGGATTTTCCACGTGTAAAATTCTCAATGGCCAGAGGAACCTGAAAGCACAAGTGCTCCCTGGGTGATTTCAGTAATTAATGTAAACATATCTCTTGTTGGAATAATATCTGTCGGATTTCGGGTTCCGGAAAAACCCTTGAGGTTCGAACATTGGGGTGTGCACAAAGATCTCTCCCCCTCTCTAGCTCATGCACTCTACGATCTCACGGCCTAGCTCGACAAACCCAAAGAACATGAGACACGAGATTTATACTAGTTCGGGCCACCATTGTGGTGTAATACCCTACTCCAGTGTGGTGTGGTGGATTGCCTCTTGGGATGAGGATGAACAGTTACAAGGGATGAACAGCCTCGCGAGGAGAGGTGTTCTTGTGCTTAGTGAACTTGAGTGGCTGGGGTGATATGGATCTGATCTAGGTCTAAATCAGATGCCTCCCTATGGTGGTGGCTAGTCCTATTTATAGAGGCCCTCGTTCTCTTCCTAGATATTGTGCGGGAAGGGATCCCACAATGGACAAATTCGAAGGGAGACAACTAGTACAAGCTATCCTGACAAAAGTAGTCTTCGCCTGCCAAAGGCTCTAGTGCTGATGCCATCTTGGGTCCACGGTGACCTCTGTCCTGCCGTCCTGCTGGTCTTGGTCTTGTTGCACTGATATGGAAACATTTGCCTGACGCCTCGGGACTCCTCGTCTGTGCTTGCCCCTTTAGCACCAAACAGGAAACGAGGACACTGCATGCTGGCGCCCGCCTGGCTCTAGTCATCATGGCTTGTGTCACAGAAGCTTCGTGAGGTTCCCGTTGCCTTGATCTCTCTGCCCCTCGCGAGCCAGCCTGGTGAGGCCACACCTGATGAGGTCTTGCATCGTTCGCCTCGCGAGGCTTGGCCCCTCGCGAGGGTCTCGAATGTTTGCTGGTGAAGATGTGTCGTACAGGGCTGTAGCCACGCTGTGGGCCACAGGCAGGCAAGTATGGGGACCCCTGAGGGAGTCCTGGACTAAGGGGTCCTCGGGTGTCCGGTCTATTGGATATGGGCCAGACTGATGGGTCATAAGGATACAAAGACCGAACACTCTACCCGTGTCCGGATAGGATTCTCCTTGGTGTGGAAGGCAAGCTTGGCGTCGACTATGAAGATTCCTTTCTCTGTAACCGACCTTATGTAACCCTAGATCCCTCCTGTGTCTATTTAAACCGGAGGGCTAGGTCCGTAGATACGCCCGAATATCATAGCCAGGCTAGACTTTTAGGGTTTAGCCATCATGATCTCGTGGTAGATCAACTCTTGTAATACTCATATTTATCAAGATCAATCAAGCAGGAAGTAGGGTATTACCTCCATAGAGAGGACCCGAACCGGGGTAAACATTGTGTCCCCCGTCTCCTGTTACCATCAATCCTAGACACACAGTTCGGGACCCCCTACCTGAGATCTGCCAGTTTTGACACCGACAACCCCCGTTCCCAGAACACCGACAGTAGCCCCCGGGCCCAAGGCGCACTCGGGCTTGGCTTCGAGGCGAAGCCAGAGGGCAAGTGTGGAGCGCCGCGGGCCCCAATAGCCTGCGACCTTGCTTGACAAATGGCGATCGACTAGACATGGGCGTCTTCGCTTCCCCACACAGCCTTGATATCCTCCTGACTAGGCGGCCACGGCGTCCCACACAGTTATTTCCCCCTTGCTGGCAATGCACCCTCGACTCCTTCACTTCATCGAACCTCAGCTTCCTTTCCCGATACAACCTAAGCTCAGTCCTCCCCATCGCAATGGTGCCGAACCGGACGGAGAAGCCCCTATCCTTAGCCAACCCGCCTCCTGCCGTCGAACCCGCTGTTGGCCGATCGCGGGTGCTCAATGAGGAGGCCATGGACAAGGTCCGCCTTGCGCTCGCCACCAGCTTCAATGAATGGGGTTGGACGGCGGCCTGGCCGCATCCCGAGCTTCTGTCGATAGAGCAACCATCGAGGTCCAGTTCTTCATCGACGCCCTGTGGGATGGTCTGTTTCCCCCCTTCTCCGCCTTCTTCAACGCCGTGCTTTCCCGTTACCAGATTCATCTGCTGCACTTAGATCCCCAATATGTCGCTCTTCTTGCCGTCTTCGCCTTCGTCTGCGAGGCCATGGTGGGTATCGCCCCCTCCGTGGCCCTTGTACGCCATTTCTTCTCACTGCACCTGACCGACCCCCAGCAATGCTCAGGGTGCCTGAGCTTCCAGGCCATGGCGGCGACGGCCGGCTCGTGGATTGACTTCGAGCTCCCACCGTCTGCGAGCGGGTTCCGGATGCGGTGGGTGTATGTGGATGTCGGAGTGCTCAGCCCTTTGCTCTCGCCTCCATCTGCGCCCGCCGTTCCCAGCTCCGGCTGGGCTTACGAGAAGCTTATGAGCCCCCGCCTTGCCTTCGTCTGGCTCCGGATGAGGAGGTTGAAAGACCTTGGCTTGACCGCACCCATGGTGATGAAGGAGTTCCTCCGACGCCACGTCGCTCCACTCCAGTGCCATTGTGGCACCCCGGCTCAGAGAAAACCGGAATGCCCCGTATTCCAGCCTAGAGATTGAGGAGAAGTCTTCTAGAATACGGCACTGCTTAGCATAGAACAAATCAGCTTACTATTATTACACGAATATGATTACAAGGTCTCTGATATTACAATGAATAACATCGGCATGGCAACACTACGCCATCCTCAGTTGCTCTATGCAAGCAGTAGAACAACTCAAAGGAGCGGAACAATGATGACGGTGGTGAACTCCACTCCGCAGGGACTCTGGCTGGAACGCTTATTCTAGCTCGCAAACAAAGAATCCACGACAAAACAAGCATTCAAATCCGGCATGACCTGCAAACTGGCATGACACGCCAGGTCAGTACATTGAATGTACTTGCAAGCTCACAATAACCAGAAGCATTCAAGACAAACAACAGCATGGCAATTACAGGTTAAGCAGGAAATATTCATGAGGTCATCAGGATAAACATGGCAGCAACAATATGAACATGATACAGCTAGAACAACATGAGCATGGCATGAGCATATAAATCTGACGATACTAGCATGCAACATGATGACACTATATGCACTATTTATTCTGCTCGGGTTACTTCATAACACTCGCCTGCATCACGTACCATCCTCGGACATCACACGATCATCTCAAGATCAAATCAAGCTTGGTATAAACAATACCGTAGTAATCATTAAATGACCACAAGGAGCTTGATCTTTACCCACGATTCTCACACAATATCACGAATGTACAACAACTCGGTATCCTCAATACCACGGTGATCTTTCCGGCGATCACAACTGAGGGAGTCCTGGATTAGGGGGTGTCCGGATGGCCGGACTATACCTTCAGCCGGACTCCTGGACTATGAAGATACAAGATTGAAGACTTTGTCCCGTGTCTGGAAGGGACTTTCCTTGGCGTGGAAGGCAAGCTTGGCGATACGGATATGTAGATCTCCTACCATTGTAACCGACTTTGTGTAACCCTAACCCTCTCCGGTGTCTATATAAACCGGAGGGTTTTAGTCCGTAGGACAACATATAGAACAACAATCATACCATAGGCTAGCTTTTAGGGTTTAGCCTCTCTGATCTCGTGGTAGATCTACTCTTGTACTACCCATATCATGAATATTAATCAAGCAGGACGTAGGGTTTTACCTCCATCGAGAGGGCCCGAACCTGGGTAAAACTTCGTGTCCCTTGCCTCCTATTACCATCCGGCCTAGACGCACAGTTCAGGACCCCCTACCCGAGATCCACTGGTTTTGACACCGACATTGGTGCTTTCTGCTCGATGGCTCCTACGATCATCAATAGCAATGCAGTCCTAGGTGAGACCTTCCTCCCCGAACAGATCTTCATCTTCGGCGGCTTCGCACTGCGGGCCAATTCACTTGGCCGTCTGGAGCAGATCAAAAGCTACGCCCCTGGCCATCAGGTCAGATTTGGAAGTTTAAACTACACGGCTGACATCCGCAGGGACTTGATCTTTGATGGATTCGAGCCACTGCCGAGCGCGCCGCGCTGTCCCGACGAGCATGATCTAGCTCTACCGCCGAACAGTGCCCTGGAGGCTGCACCCGCATCGGCTTCGACCCTTAATTCGGAGCCAACTGCGCGGATCGAGGATTGGTGGTTGGACACCGCCTCGGGGGCTGCGATACCAACGGTGATTGAGCCGATCACCAGCCCCGCACTCCGCGAGACCCATGACTCCAAGGATCCGGACTCCTTTCCGGACTCCGAACCATCTGTGCCCCTGATTGGGCGTCGATTATGGAGTTTACTGCCGCGGACATCTTTCCGCACTTGCCTTTTGGCGATATTCTGAAGACACTAAAGTCTCTCTCTTTGTCAGGAGAGCCCTGGCTGGACTACGGTCAGCAAGGTTGGGATGCGGACGATGAAGAAATTCAAAGCCCACCCACCACCCACTTGGTAGCCACTGTCGACAATTTAACCAACATACTCGACTTCGACTACGAAGACATCAACGGTATGGACGCCGATGAAGGAGATGATGAAGAACCAGCGCCTATTAGGACCTGGAAAGCCACCTCGTTGTATGACATATACATGGTGGACACCCCAAAAGAAGGAGATGGCGATGGAACATCGGAGGATGACCCCTCCAAGAAACAGCCTAAGCGCCGGTGTCAGCGGCGCCGCTCAAAATCCCGCCAAAACAAATACGGTGATTCCAGCACGGGAGATAATAATACTCCGGAAAGTGCTGAAGAAAACCCCCTCCAGCAAGATTTAGCACAGGAGGATGGAGAAACCAGCCCTCATGAGAGAGCGGCTGACACAGAGGTCGAGGACGATAATTATATGCCTCCCTCCGAAGACGAGGCAAGCCTCGACGACGACGAATTCATCATGCCAGAGGATCCCATCGAGCAAGAGCGTTTTCAACGCAGGCTTATGGCCACGGTAAGAAGCCTCAAGAAAAAACAGCAACAGCTTAAAGCTGATCAAGATTTCCTAGTTGAAAGATGGACTGAAGTCCTTGCAGCCGAAGAGCATAAACTCGAACGCCCCTCCAAGAGCTACCCAAAGCGCAGGTTGCTACGTCAATTAGAGGAGGAAGCACTTAAACCTACATCACCAACACTCGATATGGCCGATCGGCCACCCCGTGGCCGCGACAGAGTGGCCTCTTGGCCCTCCACTCAAGCCGCACCCCGTACCAAGGCACGGGAAAATGCGTCGGACCTGCAAGAGATGTTGGAGGACAAGGCAAGGCAAACAAGATCAATCTACGGATCGCGTGGGCGCCCCACGACTCGAGATGGTAACCGTCACGCCGGCCACAAATTCGGGAGGGCCGAACACAGTAGACAAAGCTCATTGGAGCTACATCATGATATAGCCCAGTACAGAGGCACCACACATCCACTATGCTTCACAGATGAAATAATGGATCATCAAATCCCCGAGGGTTTCAAACCCGTAAACATCGAATCATATGATGGCACAACAGATCCTGCGGTATGGATCGAGGATTATCTCCTTCATATCCACATGGCCCGCGGCGATGATTTCCACGCCATCACCTCCCACTCAAGCATAAAGGACCAGCTCGGCATTGGCTTAACAGCTTGCCAACAGGATCAATCAGTTGTTGGGAGGACCTGGAAGCCGCATTCCTCGACAATTTCCAGGGCACTTATGTGCGACCCCCAGACGCCGATGACCTAAGTCACGTAATTCAGCAGCTAGAGGAATCGGCCAAGCAATTTTGGACACGGTTCCTAACAAAGAAAAATCAAATACTCGACTGTCCGGACGCTGAAGCCCTAGCAGCCTTCAAAATCTATGACGAGTGGCTTGCCCGACACCTTGGACAGGAAAAACCGAAATCTATGGCAGCACTCACGACACTCATGACCCGCTTTTGCACGGGAGAAGACAGCTGGCTTGCTCGTAGGAACAATATGACCAAGAACCCTGGTAATTCGGATACCAGGGACAGTAGCGGCAGGTCGCGTCGCAACAAGCGGAAGCGCCGCATTAACGGCGACAATGCTGAGGATACGGCAATTAATGCCGGATTCAGAGGCTCTAAATCCGGTCAGCGGAAAAAGGCATTCAAAAGGAATCCTAGGGGTCCGTCCAGTTTGGACCGAATACTCGACCGCTTGTGCCAGATAGATGGCACCCCTGAAAAGCCAGCCAATCACACCAATAGGGATTGTTGGGTGTTCAAGCAGGCAGGCAAGTTAAATACCAAAAATGAAGACAAGGGGCTGCATAGCGATGACGACAAGGAGCCCCGGCCGCCGAACAACAGTGGACAGAAGGGTTTTCCCGCACAAGTGCGGACGGTGAACATGATATATGCAACCCACGTCTCCAAAAGGGAACGGAAGCGTGCGTTAAGGGACGTATACGCGGTAGAGCCAGTCGCCCCAAAGTTCAACCCATGGTCCTCCTGACCGATCACCTTTGATCGAAGGGACCATCCCACCAGCATCCGTCATGGCGGATTCGCCGCATTGGTTCTAGATCCAATTATTGATGGATTTCATCTCACTAGAGTCCTTATGGACGGCGGCAGCAGCTTGAACCTGCTTCACCAGGATACAGTGCGGAAAATGGGCATAGATCCCTCGAGGATTAAGCCCACCAAAACGACCTTTAAAGGCGTAATACCAGGTGTAGAGGCCAACTGTACAGGCTCAGTCACACTTGAAGTGGTCTTCAGATCTCCGGATAATTTCCGAAGCGAGGAGTTAATCTTCAACATAGTCCCATTCCGCAGTGGCTATCACGCATTGCTCGGGCGAACCTCATTCGCCAAGTTCAATGTGGTACCGCACTACGCATACCTTAAGCTCAAGATGCCAGGCCCTCGAGGAGTAATTACGGTCAATGGAAACACCAAACGCTCCCTCCGAATGGAGGAGCACACGACGGCCCTTGCAGCGGAAGTACAAAGCAGCCTCTCCAGGCAGTTCTCCAGTCCGGCCATTAAACGTCCGGACACCATCAAGCGTGGCCGAAGACCGCCTGGCACGTTCCGAGCAGGCGTAGCAATGCGGCCCCAACCGCAGCCCTTGCAACAATGCGACATCAGTGCTTTGCATAGATAACTAAGCTCTAAAAATACCATGGGTACAGGGGGAGGGGCACCATCACGACACACCCGAAACACGGCTTAAACCGCACCAGGGGCTGCCGATTTTTTTAATTTTCTCTTACTTTCAGGACTCCATTCTTCGGAAGGCCTATTCAGCAGTTCAATTGCCGCACAAACGATGCAAGAACCAGGGACGCAGACAAGCCACGCCGCATTACGGAACTCTTAGGTGGTCTCTATCACGAGCAGTATACCTGTCTCGCATACAATTCCGCAGCCTGCCCCTGGAACGGACATGATAAATAGTCCAACCTTTTGCTTATCGCATTATTTGTATTATTCTGCATTGATCACAACCCTTTTTTAATAACAGTGCATAGCTTTTTTCTATTTTTGCATTACTCTTATATATATATGTTCCTTAACGACATGTTGCACCCGTACACTTTGGTACGGCCAAAATGCGCCAGGGGCTTTAGTACCCCTCAATATGGTGTGACAAGTCCAAACACTTTCACAAGTGCGGCACCCCAAACATATAGCATTATATGCATCGGCTCTGAATCATGTCTTGGGTCAATAGTTGGGTTTGCCCGGCTCCTATGTTTTGGTGCCTTATGTTCCGCTATATCGGCAAAGGTAGCACTAGGAAAACCACTGCGATTGTGCCCCAGTTGAGCTGGGTCGAGCACCTCAGTGGAGAAAGCAAAAACTGACTGTCATGATGAAGCGAGAGTTGGTCGCTGTTCGAGAGGTTTTTTCGAGTCCCTAAAGACTTATGCCGCTTAAGGCGAGGAGTCGGCTCTGTCTGGCCAAGGCGTCGATAGCGCCCCGAACTCGGTCTTCCGAATACCAGGGGCTTTGCCGAAATTTAAAATTATAGAATTCTATGGCTAAGTGAGAGTGTTCACGCATTATAGTCCGATTGCCTTGTTCGTTGGGCTGAGCGGCTCCCTCGAAGGACCCAAACATGGGAAAAAGAGCGCTTAGGTTTATCCCTGAACACCCCAGCAGTAGCGGCATGGGGGCAGAAGCCGACGACTCGCCATCTCTCAGAATTGATAAACAGCCGCACAAAAGGTAATATTTTAAATTCCAACAGCATTGCTCAGCGCATACGAACAAATTTTCAGCGCACAGGACAAAAACGAGCGAGTTTTACTCAAAAAATTACATCCCTGGTACATTCATCCGCCACAAGGCAGGCACCCTTCAGAACATCCTTATAGTAATTCTCGGGTTTGCGATGCTCTTTCCCCGGCGGTGGCCCGTCCTTCATAAGCTTCTCAGCATCCAGCTTGCCCCAGTGCACCTTAGCACGGGCAAGGGCCCTACGGGCACCTTCAATGCAGACGGAGCGCTTGATGACTTCGAGCTTTGGACATGCCTCCACCAGCCGCCGCACCAGCCCGAAATAGCTCCCAGGCAGAGCCTCTCCAGGCCACAGCTGAACTAGGAGGCCCTTCATGGCCTGTTCGGCCGCCTTGTGGAGCTCGACCAGTTGCTTCAGCTGGTCGCTCAGGGGCATGGGGTGTCCGACCTCAGCATACTAAGACCAGAACACCTTCTCTGTCGAGCTGCCCTCCTCGGCTCGATAGAATGCGGCGGCATCGGACACACTCCGGGGAAGATCTGCGAACGCTCCTGAGAGCTCCGGATTCGGGTAAGTAACAAGTAACTCACGTTTATATGTTTGCTTTGCATAAAGAATGCCTTACCCGCCGCTATCTTCTTCACCTCATCCAACTCCTGGAGGGTCTTCTAGGATTCAGTCTTGGCAGACTTGGCATTTTCAATAGCCATCGCGAGCTCGGACGCTCGCATCTTTGAGTTAAGCTCCAAAGTCTCATGTTTTTTCATGAGAACCTGGAGCTCTTGCCGCACCTTACCAACCTGGGCCTCATACTTCTCCCGCTCGGTGCGCTCCGCGGCCGCCCTCTTCTCGGCCTCGAGCAGCGCTTGCTTAAGGGTCGCCACCTCAGACGTGGCCCCTACAATAGCCACGTTAATCCTATCATTTTTTGTAATTGCACCTTTTTTATATATATATTCAAACAAGGTATTTCTTACCTTCCTTCTCCCCGAGCTGCTTTTTGGCACGCCCGAGCTCTTGCTCGGACTTCTCGAGGTTCTACTTCAGCGTGTCCACTTCCGCAGTCAGTGCGGCGGACGCCAGCAGAGAAGCCTGCATACGCATATTGACTCCTTTTTGTTAGACTCCTGCGAACTTTTGATCCTCTATTCGGCTTTTCTTCTCGAACGCCCAACAGAGCATCAGGGGCTACTCTCTATGTGGTAATATTATTTTCACATTCTTTACTTACCTCAAAGCCTGTTAAAAGGCTAGTACAAGCTTCAGTCAGTCCGCTCTTGGCAGACTGAACCTTCTGGACCACCGCACTCATAATGGTGCGGTGCTCCTCGTCGATGGAGGCCACTTGGAGCGCCTCCAACATATTGTCCGGCGCCTCCGGTTGGACGGGGGTCACCGACACGGTGGGCTTGCTCCTCTTGGAAGGAGGTCCCCCACCGGACTCTGGAACCTTTGAAGGTTCCGGAGCGGTGTCCGGCCTAGAGCCGGACTTGGAGCCCTGGGGGGTTGCATCCCCTTTACTCCTGGAGTCCGGGAGGTCGCCTTGCGGCGCCTCCAGGACCACCTCCTCCCGGCTTGGAACCTGTTGGGACAACACTTCGGTGTCGTCCGTAGGGCTGGGGGAGGAAGCCGTCGGAAGCGAGTTCACATCCGATGAGTCCAGTGAGCCGCTCGACGACGCGTCGAGCCGGTCTTTGGGTGGGCTGCATAAACATATTCGACATAAGGGAAAGCTGTGCAATAAACGAATACTATGAATTACTCTGGTATCCGGATACTTACGATTTCGCCAGGGGCTTGGCCCTAGGCTGCCACTCCTCTCTGCCGTCGTCGGCGTTGGTGGAGTAGTCCGGAGGAAGGGTTTTCCCCTTCTTGGACCCTCCGGCCTCCCCAGAGAGGGTGGCCTTCCTTTTCTTCTCTCCTCCCGCTGGTGGGGGAGAGGTCTCTTCTTCTTCCTCCTCGTCTTCACGGGAGGAATGCGCCTCGGAGCCGTCGGATGATGAACCCGACACCTCCTGGCGCCAGGCACTTTTTCGAGTCCCCGCGGCCTTCTTCCTGGCCTTCTTCTCCGACACCACATAGGGTGCCGAAACCAGCAGCTTTGCCAAGAGGGCGTCGGCTGGGCCTTTGGGAAAAGGAGCCGGACAGTCGATCTATCCGGACTTCTTCTTCCAACTCTGTCAAAGGTAAGGGAGCTTAGATCCCACATAGAGTTAATCTATGGAAAACTAATACCCTGTAAAAGGTACAAACAACTTACCGCGCTAGCATGACGCTGTGCGCTGAATCCGCGATCCTCGGTAGTGGATGCGGGAGCCTCGCCGCCCTTGAAAAGCACCTTCCATACATCTTCGTACGTCGTACTGAAGAGCCTGCTTAGAGTTCGGTGCTGCGCCGGGTCGAACTCCCATAGATTGAAGGCCCGTTGTTAACACGGGAGGATCCGGCGGATGAGCATAACCTGGACTACGTTGACAAGCCTGAGCTGCTTGTCCACCAGGGTTTGGATGCATTCTTGCAATCCAGTCACCTCTCCTTTGTTGCCCCATGACAGGCCCGTCTCCTTCCAGGACGTGAGCCGCGTTGGGGGTCCGGATCGGAACTCGGGGGCTGCGACCCACTCAGGGTCGCGCGGCTCGGTGATGTAAAACCACCCCGATTGCCACCCCTTCAGGGTCTCCAGAAAGGATCCCTCGAGCCATAAGACATTGGGCATCTTGCCCACCATGGCGCCTCCGCACTCCGCTTGGTTGCCGCGCACCACCTTCGGCTTGACATTGAAAGTCTTGAGCCATAGGCCGAAATGGGGGCGGATGTAGAGGAAAGCCTCGCACACGACGATAAACACCGAGATGTTGAGGATAATGTTTGGGGCCAGATTGTGGAAATCCAGGCCATAGTAGGACACGAGCCCCCGGACAAATGGGTGAAGATGGAAGCCCAGTCCGCGGAGGAAATGGGGGAGGAACACCACCCTCTCATGGGGCCTAGGGGTGGGGATGAGCTTCCCCTTTTCGGGAAGCTAGTACGCAATGTCGTTAGACAAGTATCCGGCCTTCCATGGTTTTTTGATGTGTCCCTCCGTGACGGAGGAGACCATCCACTTGCCTCTCGCTCCGGACATGGCTGGAGAAGGTTGAGGTGGGGAGTGCGGACTTGGGTGCTGGAGCTCGAGTGCGCGTGAATGGATAGGCAAAGGAGGAAGAAGGCGTAGGTGAAAAGGTGGATCCTTATCCCCTTATATGGGTGGACGCAACTACGTGTCCCCACTAGCCTGGTAAAACTCGCTTATCTCCAAGCGCCGTAATCAATGGCGCGGTTGGGTTACCCACACCCGTATTGATGAGAATCCCGGAATAAGGGGACATGATCTCTGCTTTAACAAGACGTGCCAAGGAAACCGCCTCGCATGACGCGCTGAGCTGGGATAATGAAACGACTCAGATAAAGGCTTGGGCGTGGTGTATCACACTGCGGAATACGTCAGCATATTAGATTTGTGTAAATATTATTCTCTCTATGGCAATATGTGGAAACTTATTTTGCAGAACCGGACACTATCTTTGTGTTCAAAATCTTCTATGAAGTACTTGGAGGAGGAACCCGCCTTGCAATGCCGACGACAATCTGCGCGCCGGACTCGTCGTCATTGAAGCCTGGTTTAGGGGCTACTGAGGGAGTCCTGGATTAGGGGGTGTCCGAATGGCCGGACTATACCTTCAGCCGGACTCCTGGACTATGAAGATACAAGATTGAAGACTTCGTCCCGTGTCCGGAAGGGACTTTCCTTGGCGTGGAAGGCAAGCTTGGCGATACGGATATGCAGATCTCCTACCAATGTAACCGACTTTGTGTAACCCTAACCCTCTCCGGTGTCTATATAAACCGGAGGGTTTTAGTCCGTAGGACAACATACAGAACAACAATCATACCATAGGCTAGCTTTTAGGGTTTAGCCTCTCTGATCCCGTGGTAGATCTACTCTTTTACTACCCATATCATCAATATTAATCAAGCAGGACGTCGGGTTTTTCCTCCATTGAGAGGGCCCGAACCTGGGTAAAACTTCGTGTCCCTTGCCTCCTGTTACCATCCGGCCTAGACGCACAGTTCGGGACCCCCTACCTGAGATCCGCCGGTTTTGACACCGACAACAACCATGACCAACACCTGGTCTCAAACGGTGATCTTTTCGGCGATCACAACCAACTTATCTCATCATCGAACCGGGGTTGTCATTAATCAAGTTATTATTAATACTGTTGACACATAGTGTGACCAACTACAAACAGGGCCCTTATCCGTGGGCGCGGCTATCGATAGATTTAATATACACTATGCAGAGGTTAGTACACTGTACACACACCACGGAACCCATAGCCTCGCACTCCCATTTGGGTGGACCACGACGTTCCGACAAAACTGATCTACTGCCATGACACTCTCCCGGCCACTCCGACCAACTCCCCTTTGGGCTAAGTCATGGGTGGCCCCGTGTCTACTGAAGACACAACGGTCACCGTCATGGCCCGTCCCAAACAGGGACAAAAGTGCTTATCATCAAATCTACGGGCACACAAGATTATGTCCGCCTACCTGATCAGGGTAAGCACGCCCATAAACTTCCCTAGTTGGAGGCACCGGCGAGAGGCACGACAATAGACCCAGTTAGGACATTCCCATAAAGGTAAGCGTCGTTGCACTGGTCAGTTCGATATGGTGGCACCATGACTCAGCCAACAGTTGTTCAAGTTCAATTTAATCTGGTTAAACTTGAATGCAATATGCTGAGCCATGATAAAATAACATGATGCAATAATGCATAAACATGATATCAACATAAGCACGAGGCGCAACATAATTATCCACCATATCCGTAATGAACATATCCAACTGAACATAGTATAATGACGAGCATGAAGATCACAAGTACAACACTACTCATTGAAACCTAGCACGACCACTATCATCAACAATAAATATCGTGCAAGACATATCAACAATGCTACCATGCAATCATTTAACCAACTGGATGCAATGGAACATGCATAACAACGGTACTCAGGACAGACGATAGTCATGCACCGAAGACCATCACCAATATCAACATGTACTACTAGCAAAGATGAGCATATGAAAGGAATACTAGCAACTAGCAGGGCATGATAACCAGGTGCATAACAACATAACAAGAAAGTAAGCACTAACCCAGAAGCATTACAGAAACAACGATAACCATATTTTAAACAAGCAATCATTTAATAAATATTCTAGTTGAAAACCATGGCTACTGCATGACTATCATGCAAGTGGGTATTGTGGCTTGCCTGGGGATGAAGAAGGCACCGGGGAGAAGTGCGGTGAAACCGCGGAAGGAATTGCCGAAAATAGTTCTCTCTCGGAGGGGCAGTTTACATGCAAGGGCAAAAAGGTCATTTTCACAGTGTCAAACCATAGTGAAAGTGAAACCAATAGAACGGGCTCGACGAAACGAAGACGTGGGCTTTGGAATCACCTCATTTGGAGTTGTGGTTGAAAAGATATGAGAGGGGGAAGTTCATGGACTAATCTGTAAAGATTTCTCCACAAACAGGCCCCTGAGCTGAAAAACAGAAGTGCATTCCTCAGATTACGCCTCCAGAGAAGGGAAAACACGTTTTTGGCTAAAGCCGAAGGATAATATGCTTTCCCCACGAGAAAACATACTTATAGAAGTACGCATCCACTAATCCACGTGGGCAGTGCCGGGACCGGGCGCGTGGTCGCTGACGGGCAGGTCCTACGGGGTGGCGCCCGTCACTTATCTGCGTGGACAGCCCAGGTCAACGCCCGCTCACCGACGGGTGGGGCTGCGTGGAGATGGGGCCCGCCTGGCCCGAGGTCGTCGTCCATCTCGCGCCTTCCCACGAGACAGAGGAGGACCGGCGTGCTCCAGCGACGAGCTCCGGCGCCACAGACCGCCTCCAGCAAGGCTATGGGCACCAAGGAGATCGGGGAGAGGTGCCGCTTCCATCCTGCCTGGGCACAGCCGTCGAGGAGGACCGGAGCGACGAGGGCCCGGACTCCGGTGGAGATGGCTTCCGGTGGGGTTTGGCTACGGGGCTGCGGGGCACTCCGTCGAGGGGCAAGTAGGTGGGGAGGATCAGGGGGCCGAGGGGAGTTATCTGGTGAAGGAATGAGGGAGGGAGGGGGCCGGCTTCGAGCTAATTTAGGAGGGAGGCCGCGGTGGCCATGTCGGCAATGATGGCCATCGAGAGCTCCTCGGGCTCGTTTGACTGGTCAAGGAGGTCTAGTGGAGGGCGTGAGGTCGAGTGGTGAGCTTGGGAGGGGCCGGGGCTGGCTTATATAGCCGGAGGGAGGAGGAGGTGAGATGGCATCTCCTTGGGCGCGTGGCCGGCGCCACGGACGCGTGTGCTCGTGCATGAGCTCCGGGAAGGCGACGGAGAGGTGCAGCAGAGCTACAGCGGTGCACAGGGACAAGCAGATCTCGGGGACAAGAGGAGGAAGAAGCCATGGTGTGATTAATGCTTGGTCGGCTACAAGCTTCCCGTGGGTGCACGACGACGAGAGCTGACGGAGGGGCTAACGGAGGGGAAGAGGGCTTCAGGAGGATGGCGACGACGCATGCTAGCTGTTGGACAGGCTCACGAGCACAAATGCGACGAGAGGAGGAGGGGCCGGAGCTAGAAGACGCCCTGGACACGGCCAACGCCAGCAGAGCGCGCGCATTGTATGCCAAAGATCGTGATCACTGCGTGCACTGGTGCACACTATGGCACACAACCGACCAAACAATGTCTAGGGGCTTGTCCTTCCTGGGGAGGTTGCAACTGCGGTGGTAGTTTGGTTAAAAGTGATATGGTTAAATGGTAGTTAACACCTGAAGTTTAATGCAGTAAACTTGACCAAGCACTGCTGATCAACAGGAAGGGGTTTGGAAGCAAAGGAGTTGTCTGGTAGGTTTAGGGTAAGAAGGACTTTCACCCTGGTAACTTTGAGGGGATTAGGATCAAGATTTAATGTAGTTGCTTTACAACTGCCAAATCTGGTCCAGAAATGAGATTTGGATGATGCACTCACATGGTGATGCCACCTGAGCTCAAATTTGGCAAGGCTTAATGATTTGGTCATAGTAAGACGCTGTAAATATTTCATACCGATTGGACAAGTGAAAGTGGTACTTGCTTCACAAACATCTTCACTGACCAGAATATTGCAAGAATTCTAGAGGAATATTGGCTAGGAGAAATGGTGCCAAATTTGGTGGAGAGAAGTTATTTTGGTAGGAGAACAATCTGGTAATTTATCAGGATTTTTTAAGCAATAACAATTATACTTGCTCCACAACCTGAAGGTTTTACCAGAAGCAAAGATTTGGACCTGTGCTTGCATAGCTCAAGGGATGGAGCTCAAATTTGGAGGGGTGTGCTAATATTAGCACATGAAGGAGTGTGCAAAATTTCAACTCATTTGGATAACCCTAGCTAGTAATTCCTTCACAATTCCTTCTGTCTGACAGAAAGTTGGAAAATTTTCTGAGGAAGTTTGGCTAGGCAAATAAAGTTGAATTTTGGCACATGTCAATTATTTGGACAGAAAAAGATGTCCAAAAAGTTTAGGGTCAAATGGGAAAAGATAAATAGCACTTTCTTCACAATGTGCCATTTAGGACAGAATAGGAAATGAATTTATTGAGCATGATGAGTGTCGGTGTCAAAACCGGCGGATCTTGGGTAGGGGGTCCCGAACTGTGCATCCAAGGCGGATGGTAAAAGGAGGCAGGGGACACGATGTTTTACCCAGGTTTGGGCCCTCTTGATGGAGGTAAAACCCTACGTCCTGCTTGATTAATCTTGATAATATGAGTAGTACAAGAGTTGATATACCACGAGATCGGAGAGGGTAAACCCTAGAAGTTAAGCTATGGTATTATTGTATGTTGTCGTACGGACTAAAACCCTCCGGTTTATATAGACACCGGAGGGGGCTAGGATTACCCAAGGTCGGTTACAAAGGAGGAGATATACATATCTGTATTGCCTAGCTTGCCTTCCACATCAAGTAGTGTCCCATCTGGACACGGGACGAAGTCTTCAATCTTGTGTCTTCATAGTCCAACAGTCCGGCCAAAGGATATAGTCCGGCTGTCCGGAGACCCCCTAATCCAGGACTCCCTCAGTAGCCCATGAACCAGGCTTCAATGACGATGAGTCCTGCGCACAGTGTTGTCTTCAGCATTGCAAGGCGGGTTCCTCCTCCGAATACACCACAGAAGAGTTTGAATACAAGGATAGTGCCCGACCCTGCAAAATAAGTTCCACATACCACCATAGAGAGAATAATATTTCCACAAACCTAATCTGCTGACACGTTTTGGCAGCATGACATCACGCCACGGCCCGGTAATTATTTGAACCGTTTTTCTTTAACCAGCCCTGCACATAATGCGAGGCGTTTTCTTGACACATCTTGTCAAAGCAGAGATAATGCTCCCCTTATCACAGGATTCTCATCAATACGGACGTGGGTAACCCAACCGTGCCACCAATTATGGCGCTTGGGGGATAAGCGAGTTTTACCAGGTTAGTGGGGGCGCATAGTTTCGTCCGCCCTTATAAAGGGATAAGATCTCACCTTTTTCTACCCACGCCTTCTTCCTCCTTGCTCATCCATTCTCGCGCACTCGAGCTCCAACGCCCAAGTCCACATCCTTCTCCTCTACTCTCTCCAAACATGTCCAGAGCGGGAGTCAAGTGAATGGCCTCCTCCATCACAAAGGGGCACATTAAAAAGCTACGTGGAGCCGAATACTTAGCCGCGGAGATCGCGCACCGGCTGCCAGCCGCGGGGCAGGTCGTGCCTACCCCGGAGCCTCACGAAAGGGTGGTTTTCCTCCCCCATTTCGTCCGTGGACTGGGGTTTCCCCTCCATCCATTCGTCCGCGGCCTTATGTTCTATTACGGGCTGGACTTTCATGATCTGGCCCCGAATTTCATCCTCAACATCTCGGCGTTCATCGTCGTGTGCGAGGCTTTCCTCCGCATCCGGCCCCACTTTGGCATGTGGCTGAAGACCTTTAATATCAAGCGGAAGGTGGTGGGCGGCCAACAAGCGAAATGCGGCGGAGCCATGGTGGGCAAGATGCCCAACGTTATATGGCTCGAGGGCTCCTTCGTGGAGACCATAAAGGGGTGGCAATCGAGGTGGTTCTACATCACCGAGCCGCGCGACACCAACTGGGTGGCGGCCCCCGAATTTCGATCCGGAATCCCCACGCGGCTCACTTCCTGGAAGGAGAAGGGCCTATCCTGGGGTTCGTCGGTGGAGTTGGACAGACTCCAGAAGTGTATCCGGAACATGACAAGCAAGAAACTTAAGCTTGTCAACATAGTCGAGGTCATGCTCTTCCACCGGATCCTCCCGTGCCAACAATGGGAATTCAACTTATGGGAGTTCGACCCGGCCCGGCACCAGACTCTAAGCGAGCTCTTCGACACGACGCATAAAGACGTCTGGAGGGTGCTGTTCAAGGGCACCGAGGTCCCCCCTTCTCTTACCAAGGACCGAGGGCTTAGCGGGAAGCGTTCTGCGAATCCGATAAGAGTTGTACATCTGGTAGGTTATTTATTTCCCATAGCTTAACCATGTGCGGGGTCTGAGCTCCCATGCCTTTGACAGGACTGGGTGGAGACATCGGAGAAGATTAACTGTCTGGCCCCTCTGCCCGAAGACACTACGGACGCTCTCCTGACGGAGATGCGGACTCTGACTCCTTATGAGGTGCCGGAGAAGACCAAGAAGAAGGCCAAGGGAAGCCGAAAGAGTTCCCGGCGCCAGGTGGTATCGGACTCATTGTCTGATAACACTGAGACACACTCCTCCCATGAAAACGAGGAGAAGGAAGATGAAGATTCTCCCCCTCCGGCTGGGGGAGACAAGAAAAGGAAGGCCACCCCAAACAGGGAGGCCGAAGGGTCCAAGAAGGGAAGGACTCTCCTTCCAGACTGCTCCACCACCGCCGCCGACGGTGAAGAAAAGTGGCTGCTCTGGGCCAAGCCCCTAGCGAAGTCATAAGTATTCAGATACCAGAGTAAGTCATAGTATACCTTTGTCGCACTGTGTAACACCCCACATGTAACCTGCCATATTTGTATTCCAACTCTTGCCATTTCCGGCACTAAGTTATGATATTTCCTCATTGTCGGGTTTTTGTTTTCGTGTTGTTTTGTCTTTGTCATGCATCTCATATCATGTCATCATGTGCATCGCATTTGCATATGTGTTCATCTCTTGCATCCGAGCATTTTCCCCGTTGTCCGTTTTGCATTCTGGCGCTCCTATGTCCTCCGGTGTCCCTTTCCACCTCTTTTCATGTGCGGGTGCTAAACATTTTCGGATTGGACCGAGACTTGCCAGGCGGCCTTGGTTTACTACCGGTAGACCGCCTGTCAAGTTGCGTGCCATTTGTACTTCGTTTGATACTCCAATGGTTAACCAAGGAACCGAAAAGGCCTCGTGTATTGCAGCCCAACACCTCTCCAAAGTGGCCCAAAACCCACCTAAACCCCCTCCATCACCTAGGCCGTTCAAGCACGATCGCGTGGTCGAAAACCGTGCTCAATTTGGAGCCTCCTAGCTCCTCCTACCTATAAATATAGCCCCCCTCCGAAAATCTCGGGTCTATTTTCCCCTAACCCTAGCTCCCCGCACCTCCACGCGGCCGGACACGTCCGGTCCGGCCAGACAAAGCCGCCGCTGCCTCCGCGCGAACTAGAGCCCGCCACGTGTCCTCCCGGCCGCCCCTACGGTGCGGCCCGCCGAGCCCGTGGAGAGCCCCCACGGCCCGCCTCCGCCGCCACTCACCCGAGGGTCGCCTCCTCTCGCCGCGCCGCCCGCCTCCTCTCGCCGGCGCCGCTCGCGCCGCCCTGCTCCACCTCGTCACCGGCGACGCCCGTCGCCGCCGTCCTCCGCCCGCGCCGCCCGAGGCCGGTGCCGCCTCCGCCGCCATCGCCTCAGCGCCGTCCACGACCTCGCCCGCCTCCTCCTCTCCTCGACAAGTCCCCAGCGTGACTCCGACAAACAGTGATTCCGGCGAGCTCCTCGAAGTCCGTGCCCCAATCCGGATCTGGAAACCCTAACCTCGGTTGACTTTTTGCCCTCGTTTTCAGTAATTTTTGCATACTTCATCATGGCATAACTCTGCATCCGTAGCTCCGTTTTGGGTGTGTAGCATATCAAATTGTTCGTCTCGACGAGTACTTCATTTCATCTCATTGCATCATGTTCATTTGAGCTCATCTTGATGCCCTAAATGTTGTTGCAAGAGGGCTATGGAATGTTAGTTTCAGTTTATTATCAGCAATTGGACTTTTGTCATTTTTGCCATGATTAATGTGTGCCTCCTATGATCTTGAGCCCTACATGAGTTTTGAAGTATGCCATGCCATCTTTACAGGGGTGTATGCCATGTATTTTTGTGATCTCTGTGGTGACTAGCACAAGCATGCAAAGTAGCCCTCGTAATGTTGCTAATTTCAGAGACTTAGAAATCTTCTAACTCATTTTCCTGATTATATTTTTAGGCCATGCATTCATGTTGCTATAGAGTGATCCATGCCGCTTTTGAGCATGATCAGTAAGGATTTTTTGTAGATATTGTTGTGCTCTATCCATCCATGTCTTTGTTTGCAATTATGTAGCACCCTAGCTTGACTCAATCGAGCTCTACTTTTGCTATAAATTGTTCCTGGCAGAATGTTTACGTGTTAAGCATTTTTGCCGAGGTTGTTGTAGTTGATCCATGCATGCTATGTTGTTGTTCTTGCCATGTTTAGCTTCTATGCCATGTCTACTTGCTGGGTGTATGCTTAGTTTGTCATGCAATGCCTTGTGGTGAGTGCATCGAGCTCGTAAACATGCCTACTTGATATGTGTTTTGCCATGTTCCAGTTTTCTACTAACTCTGAACCTGTTAACGATAATTGCTATGTTCACATGGTAGCCATTGTATTTTCTGATCCATTTTGGCTTATGGTCAATAAGGGACTTTTGTTGTATGCTTTGAGTAGCTTCATGCCATGCCTTGCTTTGCCATGATATGTTCCTTTAGCATGTTGTTACCTTGCTCTAACAATCCTGATGTTAAATTCCTGACTTGTTATTTTCACTAAGTCTGTAACCTGACATCTTTTGCACTTTTGTCATGCTTGTTTGAACCCGATATTGAGTGAATTAGTCATAGCTTAGTGTTCATCTTTTGTCAAGCATCTTGGCTGGATCCCTGCCATGTATTTTGTTGCGATGTTAGAGTGCAGTAGCTTGTTGTTCTTGATGCATTTAGATGGCCTCGTGCTGTTAATCGCAGATCGGTGCCATATTTGTTTTGCTTGCCATTTGCAAACCGTGCATCCGTTTCCGGCGATCTTTATATCGATTTAGATCGAAATCAACTCATCTTTCCAGTGGAACTCTTGGTTTTCCAAGTTGAGGCCAGGTTCAATCTTTCCTTTCCGAAACATGCATATGGATCGCATACCGCATCCGACATATCATGCCACGTTTTGCATCATGTTGCTTGTGCATTGCACGTGGTTGATTGTGTTCAACTTTGCTTGTGTTCTTGCTTGGGTAGAGCCGGGAGACGAGTACGTGACCGAGGAGCCCGTTGAGTACGTTTACGAGGATCAAGCTAACGTCAACTCGGAGAACTTTGCAGGCAAGATGACCATACCCTTGAAATCACTTCTATCTTTGCTTGCTAGATGCTCTCTCTATTGCTATGCCAATGCTACGATACCTACCACTTGCTTATCATGCCTCCCATATTGCCATGTCATACCTCTAACCCACCTTGTCCTAGAAAACCATTGTTTGGCTATGTTACCGTGTTGCTCAGCCCCTCTTATAGCGTTGCTAGTTGCAGGTGAAGATTGGAGTTTGTTCCTTGTTGGGACATGATTATTGTTGGGATATCATTATTATATCTTGTCTACTTTAATGCATCTATATACTTGGTAAAGGGTGGAAGGCTCCGCCTTATGCCTGGTGTTTTGTTCCACTCTTGCCACCCTAGTTTCCGTCATACCGGCGTTATGTTCCTTGATTTTGCGTTCCATACACGGTTGGGTTATAATGGGAACCCCTTGACAGTTCGCCTTGAATAAAAATCCTCCAGCAAGGCCCAACCTTGGTTTGACCATTTGCCACCTAGCCCTTTTTCCCTTGGGTTTCCCGGACTCAAGGGTCATCTTTATTTTAAACCCCCCCAGGCCAGTGCTTCTCTAAGTGTTGGTCCAAACTGGGCGATGTCCGATGCCACTAGGGGCAACTCTGGGTTGGCCTACCCGACGTCTTGCTCATCCGGTGTGCCCTGAGAACAAGATATGTGCAGCTCCTATCAGGATTTGTCAGCACATTCGGGTGGTTTTGCTGGTTTAGTTTTACCATTATCGAGATGTCTTGTAACCGGGATTCCGAGTCTGATCGGATTGTCTTTGGGAGAAGGAATATCCTTCATTGACCGTGAGAGCTTGTGATGGGCTAAGTTGGGACACCCCTGCAGGGATTTGAACTTTCGAAAGTCGTGCCCGCGGTTATGGGCAGATGAGAATTTGTTAATGTCCGGTTGTAGATAATCTGAAACTTAACTTAATTGAAATGAATCAACAGAGTGTGTGGCCGTGATGGTCTCTTTTCGGCGGAGTTCGGGAAGAGAACACGGTCTCTAGTTATGCTTGAACGTAGGTTGTTCTAGGATCACTTCTTGATCATAGTTTATCGACCGCGCCTTTGCCTTATCTTCTCGCCCTCATTTGCGTATGTTAGCCACCATATATGCTAGCGTTTGCTGCAGCTCCACCTCATACCTTTTACCCTACCTATAAGCTTAAATAGTCTTGATCGCGACGGTGTGAGGTTGCTGAGTCCCCGTGACTCATAGATTCCTTCCAAAACCAGATGCAGGGTCCAATGATACCATTCTAGGAGATTTGACTGAGCTCAAGTGGGAGTTCAATGAGGACTCAGGATGATACTACGTTTCCTTTCCAAACGATCAGTAGTGGTGCCCAGTTGGGGCGATCGGGGACTTTGTTGCATTTGGGGTTGTTCTTTATTTTGGTTCCATAGTCGGACCTTGATTGTATCTGGATGAATGTAATGTTATTTATGCTATTTGTGTGACGTGGCGAGTGTAAGCCAACTATATATCTCTTTTCCTTATTCATTACATGGGTTGTGTGAAGATTACCCCATTTGCGACATTGCTTACAATGCGGTTATGCCTCTAAGTCGTGCTTCGACACGTGGGAGATATAGCCGCATCGTGGGCGTTACAAGTTGGTAATCAGAGCCTTCCCCGACTTAGGAGCCCCCTGCTTGATCGAATCGTTGGCGTTGTTGAGTCTAGAAAAATGTTTTGAGTCATTTAGGATTATATATATCAGAGAGTAGGATTCTTTTTACTCCTCAGTCCCTTCGTCGCTCTGGTGAGGCATCCTGACGTAGAGTTTTGACTCTTCTCTTCTCAAATTTCACAAAAAAAATTTAGGATCACACGGGTATCTTGGAATCGTTCCAATGGTTTTGTGATGAGAACATTCTTCTTGGTGCCTCCCAACATTTAGGGGTTGTGGCAGTGTCCCGGGGAGTTGCGCTCCGAGGTGTTGTCGTCACAATTTTATTGTTGCAATTCTGGAATACCTGAGTTTCGCCGACAACGAAAATCTCTTTTATGCAGTTGTTGGTGAGATAACCTCGATGCCACCAAGTATTGGGGCGGGAGTTCAGGAGTATCGCCATAACTCATATAACAGATGCTTTTCAAAGGTTGAGGTAAATGATTTCCGAAGGTTTCTTGGTTATGTGTTGAAGGATGGATATAGCTGGATGTAGTATTTGCTAGCTTTAGGTGAGATATTGTGCTTCCCTTGTATCCCCAACACCTGATTGCATAACCGGAAAGGTTCGAGAGTTTCATAGGTGGGAATTCATGTAGCTCTAGTATTTCGTCCGTGGATATTTGGATTGTGATTGGGTAATCCTCACCAAGTATTTGTTCTTGTCCGTACCTTGTTGTTTTATTCTTCTACCTCTATCTAAGTGGCTTCTCAATTTATGGAAGTGTGACCATTTCTATTGGAATGCATACGTTCATTTTGTTCGGATGTTAAGACTATATTGTGCAATTTCGATCCATTTGATTTAGCTTGAATATATGTCTGTCAAGATGCTAACGGATGTCACCCTCTTCAGGATGGCTCCTCCAACGCGTCAGAATCCTGAACCGCCACCACCACCTCCACCTCTGGAGGCATGGCAAGCTGTGATGGCCACTACCAATGCCAACACACAGCTGATCATGGAAATATTGCAAGAGCGCAACCAAGGAAATCAAGGCCATGGGAACAATCAGAATTAGTTTGCTACACTCAACCAGTTCCTCGCCAACCAGCCAAAGACCTTTAGTAACTGTGTCGAGGCAAGAGACGCTGATGATTGGCTTGTGGATATCTACAAGCATTTCGAGTGCAGCAACGTCAGGCATGAGGACTTTGTCAAGTTCGCTTCATTCCAACTCAAAGACCAAGCTGCAGAATGGTTTCCGCAATACAAAGATTCCAGAGGTGGTCGTGTGATTACCTGGGATGAATTCCGTCAAGACTTCAAAGCTCACCACATTCCTCAGAGTGTTGTTGAGAGCAAGCATGAGGAGTTCCGCAATCTGAAGCAAGGCAGCTTCTCTGTTTACCAGTATACCATCATGTTCCAGAAGCTCGCTCGTTTCGCTAAGCAAGACGTCCCTGACGAGAAGAGCATGATTTATCAGTTCAGAGGTGGCCTCAGAGAAGATCTCCAACTAGCTCTCGTGCTTTTTGAGCCACATAAGTACGATGAGTTTTACAACATGGCACTGAAACAAGAGACTGCTCAGCTCAAGTGCGATGCTTCCAAGAAGCGAGTCAGAGATGCAACTCCTTCTTCATCAACTCAAGTGGCAACTAAGCAGCAAAAGTATTGGTTGCCTCCTCCTCATCCGTTCTATCAGCCTTATCAGTAGAAGAGCAAAGGTGGCAATGGATCTTCCCACCCACCCAACCCAAGCTTTTAGAACAAGACTTCGTCTCATGCTCCAAGATCAAGTGCTCCGTATCACCGTCCACTCTCGGAGGTCACATGCAACAAGTGTTAGCAGAAGGGTCACTATGCCAACAAATGCTTCAATCAGAGACGTCTTCCTCCTCCTCCTGTGAGATCTTCCAGCACCGCAGTGGTCAAGCATAATCCCAAGCATGCCAAGGTCAACTTGATGAACGCAACTCAGGCAGAGGACTCGTCAGATGTGATCATGGGTAACCTTCCTGTTAACGATGTTCCTGCTAAAGTTCTTTTTGACACTGGTGCATCACATTGTTTCATCTCGAGACCATTTGCATCTAAGCATGAGTTGGCTCTCCAAGTTTTGCCTAAGCCGATAGCGGTTTCCTCTCCAGGTTTGTTCATGAACACCAAAATGATGGCTCCGGATGTTACTATCACGTTGGGCGACTATGAGTTTCTGTCCTCTCCAATGGTCCTTGCTAACTCGGATATTGATCTTATTCTCAGAATGGACTGTCTTTCTAAGCACAAGGCTCATCATGATTGTGCCACCAGGCAGATTCAATTTACACATTCGTCTGAGGATGTAATTGTCTTTGCCGCTCGGGATGATACCATTTGACTGTTTTCTCTCAACGAGAAGGGCGAGCTGGATGCCATCTCTCAGATTCCAGTCGTTTGTGAATATCAAGACGTCTTTCCAGAAGAGCTTCCAGGAATGCCTCCACACCAGCCAGTTGAATTCATCATCGATCTTGAGCCTGGCACGGAACCTGTTTGCAAATGTCCTTACAAGCTTGGACCTGAAGAGTTGAAGGAGCTGAAGAAGCAACTCGATATTCAAGAGCATATGGGTCTCATCCGACCAAGTTCTTCTCCATGGGGTTGTGGAGTTCTTTTTGTCAAGAAAAAGGATGGAACGGACCGATTTTGTGTCGACTACCGTCCATTGAACAAGAAGACCATAAAGAACAAGTACCCACTTCCCAACATCAATGAGCTTTTCGAACAACTCAAAGGTGCTCAAGTATTCTCCAAGCTTGACCTCCGTATGGGCTATCATCAGATTCGCATTCGTGAAGAAGATATCCCCAAGACAGCATTCAGAACAAGCTATGGTTGATATGAATACACTGTCATGTATTTCGGCCTCGTAAATGCTCCTCCAACATTCTCTCGCATGATGAACTTCATCTTCAATGCCTACACAAATGACTTCGTCTTGGTTTACCTTGATGACAATTTGGTCTTTTCTAAGAACAAGGAGGATCATGCCAAACACTTGAGATTGGTGCTGGATAAACTATGAAAACATCAGTTCTATGCGAAGTTTTCAAAGTGCGAGTTTGGGATCGATGAGGTTCTCTACCTTGGACATATCATCTCCGCCAAGGGCATAGCTGTTAATCCTGAGAAGGTGTCTGCAATTGTGAATTGGGAACCACCTCAGAATGTGAAGCAACTCCGCAGCTTCCTTGGGCTCGCAAGCTATTGTCGAAGGTTCGTTGAAAACTTCTCAAAGATCGCGAAGCCTCTTTCCAACCTCCTCCAGAAGCACGTGAAGTATGTCTGGTCGCCTGAATGTGACATCGCTTTCAACACCCTGAAAGAGAAGTTAGTCACTGCTCCAGTTCTGACTCCTCCTGATGAATCCAAACCGTTTGAGGTCTTCTGTGATGCTGCCCTTCAAGGTCTCGGTGCAGTGTTGATGCAAGAGAAGCAAGTTGTGGCCTATACCTCTCGCTAGTTGAATCCCAACGAAAAGAAATACCCCACTCATGACCTCGAGTTGGCGGCAGTTGTCCATGCTCTTTTAACATGGAGACATCTCTTGTTGGGAAGAAAAGTGGACATCTTCACTGATCATAAGAGTCTCAAGTACATCTTCACTCAGCCAAACCTCAACCTCAGACAGACTCATTGGGTCGAGATGATTCAAGAGTATAATCCGAGTATTGAATATACTCCAGGCAAGGCTAATGTAGTTGCTAAGGCATTGAGCAGGAAGGCTTACTGCAATAGTTTGATTCTCAAGCCCTACCAACCATAGCTTTGTGAAGCTTTCCGCAAACTAAATCTTCAAGTTGTTCCTCAAGGATTCCTTGCCAACCTCCAAGTCTCTCCTACTTTGGAAGATCAGGTTCGCGAGGCTCAACTTCTTGATGCTATGGTGAAGAAGGTGAAGATTGGGATTGCCAAGAGTCAACCCAAGTACAAGTGCTATTGTCTTGATGACAAGGATACTCTATTCTTCGAGGATCGCATTGTTGTGCCTAAAGGTGACCTTCGTAAAGTCATTATGAACGAGGCTCACAATTCACTCCTCTCTATTCACCCTGGAAGTACAAAGATGTACCATGACCTCAAGCAGTTGTATTGCTGGACTCGAATGAAGCGCGAGATTGCTCAGTTCGTGAACAATGTGATGTCTGCAGAAGAGTGAAAGCAGAACACCAATGACTAGCTGGTCTCCTCCAACCTCTTGCCATACCAGAATGGAAGTTTGACCATATTGAGATGGACTTCGTGACTGGATTTCCAAAGTCCAAGCATGGAAATGATGCTATCTTTGTTGTCATCGACAAGCTTACCAAAGTGGCTCATTTCCTTCCTATCAAAGAATCTATCACAGCAGCTCAGTTGGCAGAGCTATATACCTCCAGGATTGTCTCTCTGCACGGCATTCCGGAGTTGATATCTTCAGATCGTGGCAGTATCTTCACCTCCAAGTTTTGGGATTCTTTTCAGAAGGCCATGGGCACCAGCATTCGCTTCAGCACAACTTTTCATCCTCAAACCAGTGGCCAAGTCGAGAGGGTTAATCAAATTCTTGAAGATATGCTCAGGGCATGTGTCACCTCTTTCGGTATGAAGTGGGAAGATTGTCTTCCATATGCCGAGTTCTCCTACAACAACAACTTTCAAGCGAGTTTGGGCAAGGCCCCATTCGAGATTCTCTATGGCAGAAAGTGCCGTACTCCGCTAAACTGGTCAGATACTGGTGAACGCCAACTCCTTAGCAATGACTTGATCACAGAGGCTGAAGAAATGTGCAAAGTCATTTCGTGAAAATCTCAAAGCCGCGCAATCACGCCAGAAGAGTTTCTATGATAGCAAGCATCGTGACTTGGCATTTGAGATCGAAGACCATGTCTACCTCCCTGTCTCTCCAATGAAAGGTACTCGTCGCTTCGGTATCAAAGGGAAGCTTGCCCCTAGATAAGTGGGTCCTTTCAAGATCTTTGGCAAAAGAGGCAATATCACCTATCAACTAGAGCTTCCATCTAACTTTGCAAACGTGCACGACGTGTTTCACGTGTCTCAACTCCCCAAGTGTTTCAAGACTCCTGACCGCACCATCAATTTTGAAGAGATTGATCTTCAAGAAGACCTGTCTTATCATGAGCATCCCATTGCTATTCTTGAAGAAACTGAGCGCAAGACTCGCAACAAGTCTATCAAATTCCTGAAAGTCAAGTGGTCACATCACTCCGACTGTGAAGCCACCTGGGAACGCGAGGACCACCTCCGTTCTGAGTACCCGGAGTATTTCCAGTCCTAGATCTCGGGACGAGATCCTTTCGTAGTGGTGGAGTGTTGTAACACCCCGGATTTAACCTGCCATATTTGTATTGCAACTCTTGCCATTTCCGGCACTAAGTTATGATATTTCCTCGTTGTCGGGTTTTTGTCTTCGTGTTGTTTTGTCTTTGTCATGCATCTCATATCATGTCATCATGTGGATCGCATTTGCATACGTGTTCGTCTCATGCATCCGAGCATTTTCCCCGTTGTCCGTTTTGCATTCCGGCGCTCCTATGTCCTCTAGTGTCCCTTTCTACCTCTTTTCGTGTGCGGGTGTTAAACGTTTTCGGATTGTACCGAGACTTGCCAAGCGGCCTTGGTTTACTACCGGTAGACCGCCTGTCAAGTTTCGTGCCATTTGGACTTCGTTTGATACTCCAACGGTTAACCGAGGAATCGAAAAGGCCTCGTGTGTGTTGCAGCCCAACACCTCTCCAAAGTGGCCCAAAACCCACCAAAACCCCCTCCATCACCTAGTCCGTTTGATCACGATCGCGTGGCGAAAACCATGCTCAATTTGGAGCCTCCTAGCTCCTCCTACCTATAAATATAGCCCCCCTCCGAAAATCTCGGATCTCTTTCCCCCTAACCCTAGCTCCCCGCACCACCGCGCGGCCGGACACGTCCGGTCTGGCCAGACAAAGCCGCCGCTGCCTCCGCGCGAACCAGAGCCCGCCATGTGTCCTCCCGGCTGCCCCCGCGCCGCGGCCCGCCGAGCCCGCGGAGAGCCCCCGTTGCCCGCCGAGCCCGCGGAGAGCCCCCGCGGCCCGCCTCCTCCGCCACTCGCCCGAGGGCCGCCTCCTCTC
>NC_057803.1:127983273-127984264 GCF_018294505.1 Triticum aestivum | reverse complement strand
GTGGTTGAACAGGACCCCGTGGTGTCGAGGGGTGGATGAACAGTAGACGATGGAGGGGTGCCCGTGGAGGTGTGGTTGAACAGTACCCGGTGGAGTAGCGCGCGGTGGAGGCTGGATGAACAGGGGCCCGTGGAGGCTGGAGGAGGTCGACGGTGGAGATCAACAGTATCCCGTGGAGTCCCGTTTTGTGGTACGCCACATCCCTCCCGATGAACAGGACCCTCGTTTCGACCGTAGGAGGTCCGTTTCATCCGTTTTGCGGTACGCCACACCCCTCCCGGTCAACAGGACACCCGTTTCGACCGTAGGAGGTTCGTTTCCTCCGTTTTGCGGTACGCCACACCCCTCCCGATCAACAGGACCCCGGTTTCGACCGTAGGAGGTCCGTTTCCTCCGTTCTGCGGTACGCCAGGCCTCGTTTCCATCGCCTGTTTTGTCCAAGCCCTCCCGATGAACACGACCACGCATTCCATTTCGACCCAGCCGGTTGGCTCCCATGCGTTTCGTTGCCTCCTGATGAACACGACGCATTATGTTGCCTCCCCATGAACACGACGCATTCCGTTGCCTCCCCATGAACACGATGACGACGCTATTTCTCCGTTCCGACCCAGCCATGTACACGAGTCCTGGCCGTACGTATGCGCGAGTAGGCGTTCCAGACCCTGCCTGTATGTACACATACATGGCCGTATTTTCTTTCTTGAACCCTGGCCGCTGTACGTACGTGTACATGCTACGTGCGCGCCTCTACTACGACATGTGCGCGCCTCTACATCGACCAGTATGTACGTACACGTTTGCAACCAGAATGACAATGCTTCGTACGCTTCAACCAGGTGGGTCCCGACTGTCAGACACTTCCTTGCCTAGGAAGATGTAGCTGGTGGGTCCCAGCAGTCAGGGGGGCGAATCGTTTTTTTTGCCCGGACGCACTTCCTTGCATGCGAAAGTGTAGCTGGTGGGTCCCAGCAGTCAGGGGGGCGAATCG
>NC_057803.1:127982367-127983263 GCF_018294505.1 Triticum aestivum | reverse complement strand
GGTCCGTTTCATCCGTTTTGCGGTACGCCACACCCCTCTCGATCAACAGGACCCCCGTTTCGACCGTAGGAGGTCCATTTCCTCCGTTTTGCGGTACGCCACACCCCTCCCGATCAACAGGACCCCGTTCCGAACGTAGGAGGTCCGTTTCCTCCGTTCTGCGGTACGCCAGGCCTCGTTTCCATCGCCTGTTCCGTCCAAGCCCTCTCGATGAACACGACCACGCATTCCGTTCCGACCCAGCCGGTTGGCTACCACGCGTTCCGTTGCCTCCCGATGAACACGACGCATTCCGTTGCCTCCCGATGAACACGACGCATTCCGTTGCCTCCCCATGAACACGAAGCATTCCGTTGCCTCCCCATGAACACGACGCATTCCGTTGCCTCCCCATGAACACGACGACGACGCTATTTCTCCGTTTCGACCCAGCCATGTACACGAGCCCTGGCCGTACGTATGCGCGAGTAGGCGTTCGAGACCCTGCCCGTATGTACACATACGTGGCCGTATTTTCTTTCTTGCACCCTAGCCGCTGTACGTACGTGTACATGCTACGTGCGCGCCTCTACTACGACACGTGCGCGCCTCTACTACAACACGTGCGCGCCTCTACATCGACCAGTATGTACGTACACGTTCGCGACCAGAATGACAACGCTACGTACGCTTTGACCAGGTGGGTCCCGACAGTCAGGCACTTCCTTGCCTGCGAAGATGTAGCTGGTGGGTCCCAGCAGTCAGGGGGGCGAATCGTTTTTTTGCCCGGACGCACTTCCTTGCGTGCGAAGGTGTAGCTGGTGGGTCCCAGCAGTCGGGGGGCGAATCGTTTTTTTTCCGGACGCACTTCCTTGCGTGCGAAGATGTAGCTGGTGGGTCCCAGCAGTCAGGGGGGT
>NC_057803.1:127967850-127982357 GCF_018294505.1 Triticum aestivum | reverse complement strand
TCAGGGGGGCGAATCGTTTTTTTGCCCGGACGCACTTCCTTGCGTGCGAAGGTGTAGCTGGTGGGTCCCAGCAGTCGGGGGGCGAATCGTTTTTTTGGACGCACTTCCTTGCATGCGAAGATGTAGCTGGTGGGTCCCAGCAGTCAGGGGGGAAAATCGTTTTTTTCGGACACACTTCCTTGCGTGCGAAGATTTTTTTCGTGAAATACGGTGGCCCTTCCGGTGGGTCCCCGCTGTCAGGTGGAGGAATAATTATTTTGGGCGTAATAAGGAGGCACTTCCTTCCAGTTGCCGTGGACCCAGCTGTTAGCCTCTCCACGTACAGTCCACGTCCGATGGAAGTCATTCCTTGACCACATTGACCACGCCGCGCTAAGAGCACCAGGGCGGTGGATGATGGCGAGGCCTAGGAAGGGGACGACGCGGAGCCAGGGAAGACGCGGTAGTGGATGCACACGCGGAGAGGAGTACGATGGTTCACTGGTTCGGCTGCGCTGCCGTCGCCGCAGAATAACAGGGGGTGTGGGTGAGTGGAGGGATGGCCTGGCCAACGGTGGAAGTAGTAGGAGGCAGTGAGGCCTCCGCGGCAGCATAGCCGGCCCACGGGAGGCAGGAGTAGGTGGCACGACCGGCGCTGCTTTGGGCGGCTGGAGCAAGAAGACCAGAGGTTGAAGAAGCACGACGGCCATTGGATGGACATCGTACGATCACTACAGCTAGAATCGTTTATATTGACTAAGTTGAGAAAGCCCTTGGTACATCAACTTAGTAGGCCCACAGGTCAGCTTCCGAAACGGTGCGCCCCAGATGTCAGGGGGAGGAATCATTTTTTGGGTGGGTGAAGCTAGAATATCCGAGATTGAAGAAGAAGCACGGCATCCGTTGGATGGACATCCAACGGCCACTGCTGCTAGAACCGTGTGTTGACTATAAGTTGCAAAGCCTTGCATACGCGTCAACTCTGTTTTTTTAGGGGACGCGTCAACTTAGTAAGGCCAGAAGTGCGTGGCAGAGAACTTATAGCCCATTTGAGATTTGTAAGAATGTGTAGCCCATTTTTGAATTCTAATGGAATTTACTACAACCCATTTACAGTTTGTTAAAAGTATAGCCCATTTCAACCAACCGTTCAAAACAGAATTCAATAAAATTTCCCACATTTTGATGGGATCCGAAATATTTTTATCCCGAAATTTCTAGTCAGATTAAATACGATTTCAATATAAATTTATATTACGTAAAAATCCAACGAAACATTGCACTCGCAACAATTAATGAAATTAAAATTTTCAATATCCAAAAATAATATTTTATAAATTAATCACGTGTTTGGTGCATTTTTATAGTTACTGCCCAGTTTTTATAATTACATCCCATTTATTATTTCTTAAAGCCCATTTTCTTGTTAAGCCTAATGCATCCCTCCTAGGAAAGATTTGCAGCCCAGCGGGGCGGAGAATAACAACTTGACCTTGCCTGGGTATTCCTAAAAAAAGTATAGCTGGGCTAGCCATTTTCATCTTGAAAAAAATTAATATCTGGGCTGGATATCTGGCCTGGGCTAGATGGGCCACAGCCCGCCCAGTTAATACCTGCAGCGATGTTTTCGTTGTTGTTCAGAGGAGAAAAATTAATATCTGGGCTAAACATCGAAAAACTCTACAATGCTCACACCTCAAAAACACAAATACTGCTCGAGCTGCTTGGTCCCAGTTGTCGGCCGCTTCTTGTGCAATTCTCTCGTTTATTGACTACTACATAGGTTGACAATGGTGTGGGACCGTGATGTTAGGAAACCAGGAGGAAGCAAAATAAATTATAGTTATATATATATATATATATATATATATATATATATATATAATAAGGAGACACTTGCCTACGTGAGGCTATGGACCTGGTGGGTCCCCATTGTCATCCTCTCCAAGTAAAGTCATCTCCTCGCCCGCGTGCTCTTTTCGCCCGAAACAGTCATCACCGCCCGCCTCGCTTCCCGGTGCAGGCGATTGCTCCGCCTTCAAACGACACAAGTGTCGTCCGTCCATCCATCTGCCGCCCACATTAAGGATACGCGGTTGCCGAGGCGGCTACTCCAGCGCCACACGTCCGTCCCTCCACCCGCCCACCATTGCTATATAAACTGCTGCACCGACCATAGCCGCAGTCATCCGCATACGTTCCCTTTCTCCTGTCCACACCACTACTGCCCACCATGGCTTCCTCGCGCTCTAGTGCTCTTCAGGACGGGCGGACGACGGACCACAAGGAGATGGCGGCCATTGCTGCCGACCGGCTGACCGGCAGGCAGCCGGAGGATGACGACGTCCCAATGGAGAACATGGTAGTCGACGATCCGGCGCCAACCCCCTCCTCCGCGCCATCCTCGTCGGTGCATTGCACCATGACCATCAGTGAAGCCCGTGCCCAATATATGGACAGGGTGAGGCATACACGTGAGGAGCAGTTCCGGGAGGCGTAGGCCGATGCCGCCTACAACCACCATCTCCTCCAGGAGCACCTGCAGGCGGAGGAGCAGATCGCCACGGAGCGGGCGGAGCAGGAGGCACTGCTCGACTCGTACCGCTCCGCCCGCAAGGGCCACCTCGAGCGCTGGCGGTACCGTATGTAGGTGGCAGAGGCTGCGGCCGCCAACAAAGAGGCTAGCAAAGAGGGCGATGAAGCGGGCGAGGCGCTGTTTGGCGAGACCGAGGATGAGGCAGAGGACAATGCCGGCTCCAACGAGTCCCCGCTCCGTTGGAGTCGACGAGGCCCTGCTCCGCCGAGGCCCCACGGCGCCAACAATGAGGCAGAGGACACCGCCGGCTCCGCCGAGGCCCCGCCCTGCCAACAACGAGGCAGAGGACATCGCCGGCTCAGTCGAGGCCCCAACCTGCCGGCAACGAGATAGAGGACATCGCCGGCTCCGCCGAGGCCCCGCCCCGCTGCCAACGAGCCGCGTCACACAGAAAAGGAGGAAGAGTAGAACACGGTAGGTCGCCGCCGCTCGGGTCCAAGTAAGGCCACCACTGCTACCCTCCGGTTGAAGCCAAGCTAGGCAGGTTGACCATTGACGGCCGGTTAGCTTCTTGGCGGCGACGTGGAGTCGGAGAGCTGCGCTGGAGAAGAACGCTGCTTCTACTTAACTGCTGGTCACATGTCAGTTACGCAACTGCACCTGCAGTTAAGTCACTGAAGCTTCTGTTCGGCTCAGCGGGACACAGGTGGGTAGCTTCGATTAATTAATTATACCTCTAGCGCACCCCTTTTTAGTTGAAGAATGTATGAAATGTAATGAAATCCGGCATGTTTATATGAAATACGACCGTGTATGAATGAATTTATTTCGATTAGTTCGAATTCCTGTATCACTGGTATTGGATGAACATGCAAAACAATACGTACTAGCATTATTCCCAGGGTGATCACCTCGTTTGCAGAAGTTTCACATGTACTCCCTCCGATCCTTTCTAGTCTACATACAAGTTTTGTCTACAGTCAAAGTATCTCTACTTTGACCAATCTTATAAAAAAAGTATGCACTTTCACAATGTGCGAAGTAAAAATGAACAGAAGGAGTACAAAGAGTTTGAGCAGCTTTTTAGCATTTATGTACATTGCAATCAAACACACAGGCCTGGCAATTCATAGAGAACATTCAAAACAATCGATGATTATGCATCTCAGCGACTCACATGTCAGAGGCAATATTTACTTCACAACTAAAGAATAAAGAAAAAATTGATCGACGCTGCTGACAGCAAATGGCGTCCCATTCTAAAATATCAAACACATGTCTTGCTAAAATCAATGAACAAAATTTGACAAGGTTGTCCCATTCCAAAATATCAAATGCCTACGATTGTGGAATGGGTAGGGTTTGCCATCAGGTCGGACATTGACATGGCACCTCATGCTAAATAAACCAGCTGTTCTTTTTGTGCAGTTCCACCAAAATCAACCAAATTCATGCGTAGCTTGTATGATTTCGCCCTTATATGTTGCAACGCCTTGAACTTATCGGCACCTCCTTTCTTGTGGTGGAAATGAATGATTTGATGTATTCATGAACATTTTGTGCAGTTCCCATTGAAATCAAGCTAAGCACCCCTGTTTGCACAAATACAAAAAAGTGATTAGTATAAAGCAAACTGTACTATGAATTGACAGTTTCAACAGGCACATACATGGTCCATGTAGAGCACACTTTTAGAAAAATGGAACTCACCAGAAAGAATCCTAGAACAACATTGTACTCACGCATCACAACAAAAAAATGGATATTTGTCAGTCCTTCTGAGCTGAAGTTAGTTTGGTCTTGTGGGGAGTAATGTAACCGTCCTTCAACTGCTCCTTTTGATGAGAAGATAGATAGGGCTTCTTCATCCTGGCATAATCGGAACTAGTCACTTCACGTACTCCATATTCTTCTTCAGAGGAAGATGATCCCGTTCTGCAAAGACAAGAGGACTACTAAATTCTAGCATCCCTGTTTGCTCGAAAAAAAGGAAAGGAAATATTTAAAACAACACAGATGAAGCACTTCTCAAGGACAATACTACTTTTTCATGACAGTATCTATACAGTAGCACAACACCAATAGAGATGACAAAGCTCAATCATATGGATGAAATCAGTGGGCGAGTACCAACCTTTGTCAGGAGGCTTATTGTGTAGAGCATACAGATGAATCACTTCTCCGGAACCATCTGTTGCTATCTACGGTGGTGGCCATGCTTACTATATACTCCTCGATTAGTTTAATGTTTCCAACATCTTCTTGTGTAGTTCCACTAAAATATATGGTATCTTCAAAGAAGATCCCTATTTGCACAAGTAGAGATAATTACATATTACATTAACAGTGGCATCAAATCAGTGGCAAAACAATTGCTCGTTCCAGCCATAGCAATAAATTAAGATGCAAAACTATATCATTACTTGTGTCATCACAGTTCCAGTACTTTATTACAGCACCAGGAGTTGATGTTTGTTTTTCTTCCGCTTGTCCTTCCCCTTCATCACTTGGTTCAATAACAGACAAGCTTCGCCTTCAATGTAAGATTTGGCATGTCAATTAGGGAGCACAAGTATAGTACTAAACTTAATTTTCTGATGAAAGTGGAAAAATACAGGCCAGCAGTTGTGAAATATCCTTATCTTACCTCAATGGGATATTACGGTGCACATACAGATTGGAAGTCTTGTCTCCATTTGTGCAGTTCACTAAAATCAAGCAACATTATCGTACAAGCAGCACAACATATGAAAGCACACTGCAAAATCATGTGAAAGAAGGCTAGTACTGACCTCTCATGATGCGGAATTCAAACAACTCACAAGAAGAAGATCTGAACCAAATTCGCCTTAACGGATAGGAAGTAAGATCTCCTCTTGTGCAGTTCCACTAAGATCAAGCAATCGAGCAACATTGTCGGTGTGACATTTTGGTTGAACTGCACAAAACACTCTTAAAACAAAAGTGTTTTGTGCAGTGCAACAAAAGGTCCCAATGGCAACGAGGTGAAGTGGATAACCCTGTTTATACAGAGGTGCAAGGGCAACAATTAGTGGTCAATAATGGTGGATGACACAGAAGCCAAGAAAAAGAAGCATCTAGCTTATCTAAGTGGGAAAGAAAGCAAGACGGTAGCATTTCTCAAATGGTGGCATTGATTAATATTAACATAGAGATTATATTAACAATAAAATTCGTTAGACATGTAATTTGCTTTTAACTGTGGCATTGCATCAATTTTCCAGCGGCATTATTATAGGGTGTTTGTTTACAGGGACATTTTGGTGTAGGGACTAAAAAAACTCCGTGTCAGTCCCAGGAGGGACTTTTAGGGACTAAAAGTGGGCATTTGGGACTGAAGAAAGAAGACCCCGAGGGAGTCTTTTTGGGAGTTTTTCCAACAGTTGCCCCTGCCATGCATCGCACCTTGTCTCTATTAGTTCATTACTAGGGGTAACATGGTCTTTTAGCATGTCATTTAATAACCTCTAGTCCATGTTTAGTCCCTGTAACTAAGTAGGTAGGGACTAGGGAGTTTTTAACCAAACAGGGCCTTAGATTAACAACAACTAATGAGTTGCACGGGACAGTGGACGCACCAGCACCATGTGCATCTACCGATGTACTGTGGTCATGCACAGTCTGTTGCAACAAAGAACAAACAACCAAGGAGCATATTTGTGTTGGTCCCAGTTTTGTTATCATTAGACACCTTTCCCTATGTGAGCGCAGCAAATCTAGTCCTGCTCAAACTCTACAGCCTTGTCCCTTCCTTTCCTTTTTGAACTAGTACTTTCGCCCCTTCCTTTCCTCTTTGAACCATGTCCTAGATTTATGCGATACAACTTTCCCCACTACTTTCCCCCATTCCTTTCCTCTTTGAACCACGTCCTAGATTCATGCTATACAACTTGCCCCCTTCATTTCCTCTTTGAACCACATCCTAGATTCATGCTATATACAACTTTTCCCACTACTTTCCCCCACTCCTTTCCTCTTTGAACCACGTCCTAGATTCATGGTATACATGCAACTAGAGTAATGCATGTGGAGTAAGTAAATTATACCTTAAGGTTCTTGGGGCATGGTTCGGTGGGCGACGGGACGGCGGCGAAGAAGAAGGGGTCGGAGGCCCTCCCGCGCTGCTGGTAGTCCCTCGCCGACGGCGACATCGTTAAGCCTCCTTCCCTTCCCGGCGGATGGATCCTGCCAGCTCTTTGAGCAGCAGTGAGGGGAGAGAGAGGCCAACGAAGTCTTGTTTAGATCTGGAGAGGGCGAGAGAGTGTGAAGAGAGCAACTACAAGCGCTGAGGCTCCAGCGGGAGAGGGCGAGAGAGTGTGAAGAGAGCAACTACAAGCGATGAGGCTCCAGCGTGTATATATATACTAGAGAGAGAGCGTGAAGCGGGCAAACCCTAGAAAACATTTTGACCAGTCAAAGAATCCTCCTGGCACAAATTATGCTCAAGTGTAGTTCTCGAAGCCGAGACCTCAAGTTTGATGAGCGAACAGGCTAACCAGCTACACAACCCTCCCGTTATGTTCAACGAGAGGGAAATAACCTTTTATACATTCCTGCATTCGTGTGACAAGCATGCCGTGTTTTTTGTGTGTGGGAGTCATTGGGATTTCAATCATAATCGTGTCATGTGGCTTTGGTGGTAAGACTATCCACAGTGGTGCAGAAATAATGCAGCCTTAGTTACCTTACCTCTCTCCACATAGTACGTTGGGTCCCACCAGTCAGAGGGTGAAACAAACAAATTAATAAGAAAAATTAAAAGCGCCAGCGGTGTTTCTTACCTCACACATCTCGCTACTGCTCGGGAACACTGTCCAATTGATCCCTCTATTCGCTCACGTACTATTTTAAGTGAATCCTTATTATAACATGCACACAAATTTTGGGCACTTGTATTCGACTTAAGTCAGTGTGCACCATATCTCGTATACTTACCACTCCCTCCGTCTAGGTGTAATAAGTCACGTTAGAAGGTGCAACGGGACCAAGGTGCATGCGTGTGTGTGTGTGTGTGTGTGTGTGTGTGTGTGTGTGTGTGTGTGTGTGTGTGTGTGTTTAACAACATGTGTGTGTTAGAGAGAGCGATAGATCGACCTACTCCTACAGAGAGATGTTGTGTAGTGTACGATTTTAGCCGCAAGAGTCGGTGCATCCTCTCGTTTCCGTGTGTGTCGGGTAGGGACATGCGGACAGCTACCACGCCCGCTCCTGACCATCCTGGCCCACCCAAAGCCCCTCCATTGCCCGCGTGCGCTTCCCGCCCAAAACGGTCAGTGCCGCTCCAAAGAATCGGTGCCGCATTCATGCCCGGGCAGAGTGGACGCGACCTCTCACTGGCGCAAGAGTGATGGTTGCTTCGTCCGTCCAACTTACTGCTGGGTCTATGTGATTTGACGGCTCATTGGTCTTTATTACTGAGGTGGTAGGACTGCTGGATGTCCCACGCTTTCGGCGAAAGGAGGTACTACTACTAGATTACAATTTTCTCCATTCTTACAGCGGAGGCGGGCAAGAGCAGTGAAAACACGCAGGCTCAGTGATTACATGGACCACCTCACACTATCATCGTGCGACACCTAACTCTTTACATAGTACTCCCCCCGTTCCTAAATATTACTAGATGAGTCCCCGCGCATTGCCGCGGAACAGCGGTATATCTCTCTGCGGAAAATTATCGATTTCATAGAACTAAAAAAACTCTATAACCGCATGACAAATGTGGTAGCCAAACTAAATAAACTCCCATCATCATTTAGATCATCCCACATAAGGAAAAAGATCAACCAACTCCTACTGCATAATGGGATTATAATTTTCTTTTTGACATGTTAATGGGACTTAAAAGCTCACTTACATGCATGCTACCGGTGCGTGCTTGCATGCAGACATGTTGATGTGATTTAAAACCCACTCACATGCATGTGCCACGGTATTTCTACATGCTTGCATGTGGCTTAGTGTGAAGCCTCTCAACGTCTAGATCAGATGGCTATTATGGAATGATTTACTTCATCTAATGGCTACATCAATTTTGATGATGTGGCTCAAGGAGAGGATAGAGAATTCCTAGTAGTGGGGGCTAGCTATTACTAGTAGATAAGTCTTTGTAGAGATTCCACTACATACGGAACAAAATGAATGAATCTACACTTAAAATGCATCTATATACATCCGCATGTGGTTCATGGTGAAATCTCTACAAAGACTTATATTTAGGAATGGGGGAGACGGCGTACTAAGCAAGCTTCTCCTCGTCCTGCAAGTTGACGGGACACATCAAAAGTACTCCAATGTATAGAGCCTTGCCTCTAAGGCAGGCCCCACATGGTTTGCCTCTTTTTAACATAACACGTCAAGTCGCAATTTGTTTGTTCACCCGTGGTAGACGATCCTCCCTCCACCAAGTGGAAAACCAGTACACGTGCCAAATTACCATGTGGGCTGCCTTTTTCGTACAGAAATGAGCTCCACCATGTACCCGCGCGGGTGTGGTTGGGAAAGAGATGGGAGTATGTGCGTCGTGCATGCACCTCTTCTCTTCGTGCACGTCCCCCACCTACGTGGGTGTGTGTGAGAGATACAAACCGCGTTTGTGAGTGTTTTTTGTTTTGGGGTGGGGGTGGGGTGGGGGGTTGATTTCGTGAATTATTTGTGGGAATATGTGTCGATGACATCTCAAACAAAATTTTGCATACAATGTGTGTGAAATGGAGGCCTATCCATATCATACATAGAGGGTTGGGCAATCCACAAGAAGAGAGGGAGGGGTCATAGCTATCGATAGAGTTGAAGAGAGGACCAAGTGGGTGGGTGCGAGATCGATGAAGAGAGCCGTCGAAATTGTGTGTGTGTGCAAGTCAAAGATATAGGGCGACTGGCCTACCGGAACATTAGAGGGCACATGTCAAGTTTGTGTGTGGCAGGGAGACATGACTAGAGTGCTCGATGTATCGGTGTGTGTGTGGGGGGGAGGTGGGTGGGGGGAGGGGTAGGCATATGCCTAACTATAGAGGTAGAATGACTCGTATATGTGTTGAGAAGGAGAGACCCAGCTATGTCTTGAGGGAGATCGGTCAACATCCATACATAACTGAAGGACGGGAAATATGATGGGACAGAGAGAGAGAGAGGAGAGAGAGAGGGAGGGAGAGGGAGGGAGAGGGAGGGAGAGGGGTAGAGTGCTGGATGGGTGATGGAGTTGCTTCTCGAAGATGGTGGGAGAGGCCTACTAGACAAACTGAGGGTGGAACTGCTATGTTATCAATAAGAGTGGGGATGTGTTTCTGTGTGTGCCTGTGCGTGATAGATCTGTCGGGACGTATCCATGGATGATGAAGGGGAACCATGTGTTTGGTAAGCAAACCTAACTAAATCGGTAGATCAATTGTTGTTTGTCGGGGGAAGGGAGAGACACAACTAATGAGGTAGATCGATTGACGTGTGGGTAAAAACGAGTTATAAGGACCTAGCTAGCTATATGTATAGCAAGAGATCGGTCGGCGTACGTCCATTTCTTAGAGGCAAATAAGGCCCAGCGAGACGGATGGACAGAGACAATGGAGCTAGGAGGTGGTGCGAGAGGCCCAACTACTAGCTAGATAGGGGGAGGAGTGTGCGGTTGTGAGATCGATGAAAAGAGGGGCGAGAGTTTACACATGTGTCTGACCATATGAGAGACACGAGGCAAGGACACATAAAGGAGGAGATTGAAGGTGTGTGTGTATGTTGTAGGTAGGCATCGCCGGAGAGGTTTATTGATCGGTGTGTGTCGGAAAGGAGTTGTGGAGACTCTGGGAGAACGACCTAAAGAAAAAAATGAATGTGCCTGGTGGATAGAATGCCGAGGGAGGGGGACACTACTAAGGAAAAGCCTAGCAGCAGCGCGGGTTTTGGGCCTCTCAGTAGCACGGGGACCGATGCTACTAATAAGGCGCTACAGCTAACGTATAGCAGTAGCGCCTGTTGTCCCACGCTACTGCTATACATGAATAGCTGTAGCGCTCTTTAGAAAAGGGCGTTGCTGATATTATCTGCAGCATTGTTTACTGGGAAGCGCTACTGGTAAGGCGGCGCTACTGCTAAATTTTCCTCCCTCACTACTACTAGTTTTATTAGTTTTTCCCTGCATATTTGTTTTGTATTTGAATAGGCTTTATACAATAATCTTTAGCATATCATACACATACAAATGTAATCATAGCATATACATACAATTAGTCTCATCAAATCATGTCATCATCATAATTATCATCCAACACAAAGTGGTCTCTCGTCATCATCTCGAAAATAGCAATACAAGTCTTGATTACTTGCAAATACATCGTCATCCATCTAAACAATGATATACGCGAGAAGAGCTATCACTTTGAGTACATGAGTTCGTATCCCTCTCTCGCATTAGCGTGAACCTAAACTAACTACCGCCTGTCGCTCAGAAACCGGAAACCGGTACACCTGGGCCTGACACTCTGGCCACTTGTCGTATATATACTCCTGGCGTAGAACTTATTCGCCATCTATGATCTATGCACCTACATCATCACATGAGTCGATGATATGCAACATATATAGTTGAGCAACAGAAAGAGACAGACTTGGCAAAAATAGAAACAACATATCATAAGCATAAATAACAAAGTTCATCGGACCCAAAATGCCCTAACTAGAGTGATTTTCGCTAGTCGAGGAGGAGGACGGTTTAATTACATCACAAATAAAGTTTCACCATGCATAACTCAAAGTTTTGTCATACAGAAAGTATGGACTAGACGGACACATTGTCATATATCGACAATCACTCCAACATGTCGTTCCATCCATCCAAGTCAGGGAGATAGTCCTCGAGCTTAGTGAAAGGCTTCATGTCGAGACACTTAGAGGCTATCCATGTTTGGACGTCTTCCTGCGACATTTTTCCTTCTCCATAGAACATCCCTGTTTTTCCGACGACCTCCTTCATGATGATTTGGGCAAGTTCGCGCTGGATGTTATAGAACTCAGCTCAAAGTCGATGATTCTCGATATCTCCTATGTCCTTTGCCCATTGCAGAATATGGGCATCGCCGGATCTAGCTGACATGCGAAGGTTCTGGTGATCCCGTCTGTACTCCAGCATATGGTGTAGGACATAGAGTCCATCATTAAGAGAATCGTTCGGTTGCTGGATGCAGCAGAAGTCGGTCTTATGGCCGAAGGCGACCCTGCCGCCCCTTCTCTTCTTGTCCCTGACCTCTCCACCCCTTGCTTGGTAGTAAAACATAGCACTGTCGAGAACATCCTTGATGTGGGTGTAATCCTTTTTGTGAATGTTCTTCGACGAGTCCAAGTAAAGAGCGTGGGAGAATCGGGGGTAGAGGATGATGAGGACGGCGCGCCCGCCGCTGCGCAAAATAAGTACACCTCAAATTAATTAGCCTCCACCATGCAAATGAATGATTGAAATCGAAGGAAGGATAGCAGCACGGATGACTTACACGGGATGACAAGGCACGAGAATCGCCTCCTTGTCCTTATTGGCGAGTATGAAACTGACGATGTAATCCCTCGCGTATTCACGATGCTTTGCGCAGACTCCCAAGAAGCCCTCGTGCATGTAGTATAGGTCAACGACACAGATATGAGATATCTGCTCAACCCCGATGATGTAGTTCATGTGCAAGGCATAAAGGCAGACAAACGTAAAATCCAGCTTCTTCACGTGAAACATGTCGAATATGTAATCGAATCGGAGGAAGAACTTATCCGCAGGGAAGCTGTCGACGTACGACATTTGCCGCGGAACGTTAACCACGTAGATTGGGTATCCTATATCTTTCGAGGCGATGAGGCCTTTCTCTACCCGCAGCAAATCGTCATGAAGTCTCCTTGGATCGCCGAATCTGACCTGTAGCGCTGTTGCAGGTAGGATTGGTTGACCGGGGATATGCCATTTATCCGCATCGGGGATATCTATACGGTCCTAAAGCCGAGGCTGCTGGATCATAGAATCAGCTTTTTTGCCTTTCCTCGCTCTCTTCCTAGACTTCTTTACTACCGGAAGGTCGTCCATAATATGTTGAGACGACAATTCAGGCACCGACTCATGACGCTCAAACCCTGAGGAGGCGCGAGTATAGACATACTGTTCAGCGCCATCGTCATCCTCATCCTCATCCATGGCGACGTCATCAGCGACTAATGGAGCCTCCTCCTTACCCCGTCCGCTATCACCCAACCCGATACCCGACGCTAATTGGGTAGGTGGGGTGTTGATGTTCATACCTTGCAGAGGCTGCGTGCTCGTGGGTGTGCTCCCGACCGCCTCCAGACGAAGCAGACTCTTTGGCCACAACAGGACCCACCCATTGCAACAATCACCAAGCCACCGCGATGTCTCATCGTCATCCCCCACTAGTATTGGAGGAGGCAAATTCTCATGGCCTGGTTTGACACTGGCCACGGAAACCTTGAAGACATTCTGGGGGATTGGCCGACTGTGGAACAATGGTTCCTTCGGCTCCATTATCGCCGCCTTCCCCACGTCCACCTCTGGTCGCCGATGGTGTACAATATGGTGCACGGGGTTTCGTTGGCCTGCAAAGAAAAGTCTGCGACGTGAGACATCCGAAAGGCAACGAAAACGGGAGATTATACATTTATATTGAAGGGGGCCAGTATGACAGATACCATGAGGGCATCGAGCTCAGCCAAAGACGAAGCACCACCAAGCACGTCCGGTGCGGGAGCCAGTGCGGGAGCAGGTCCGGGAGCCGGTGCGGGAGCAGGTGCTGGTGCAACACTAGTCGAGCTGCTCCCCAAGAAGTCAGCAAGGGGAAAGTCCTCTGCATTTTTTCTGGATTTTGCCTTGTCCAAGTGAAAACGCAGGTCACCAAGGAAGTAGACAAATCTGTAACCACATGTTTTGTGGTAGCTACTGCTGTTGCAACTGTCTGAGATGATTTCTTCTCAACCGCAATCTCAACCTTCTTGTCGATGTTTTCTTCAGTTAACCTCTATCTTTCCTTTCTCTCCTCCGTGGTCTCACGGTAGTTCTTCTTCCACGTGGTGCCATCTCCGACATCGTGCACGCGTCCATACGACGGTCGAGTATCCACCGGTTGACGTTTCAATATGTTCAACGCCCAGTTGAATGGAGTGTCCCACTTGGGCCTCGCCAATGCCTCAGACGGCGAGTCGTTTTCGGCCGCAATCCGGTGCTGCTCTCTCTGCAAAAGGCACAAGGATCGTTTAAATCTAGTAAATTAATTCTAGACCTAATGAAATGAATAATGAATAATGACATACAAAAGGCCTATGTTTTGCAGGAACGTTAGCTCCATCCTGGTGCGGCAAATCCCGGGCACTCGATATGTCCTAGTTTGTAGCACAAGTCATGCTGAAATTCACAGAAAATTTCGGCATGACCTTTGCTAAAAAGTGGACAAATCGAGAACCAAAAATTTGCCAGAACAAAAATGAATCAACATTCCAGCAAAACATACGCCACTCAGCTTCATTCCCTAGAAACAATAAAAGGCCACTTGGGCACAATCGAAACATGGGCAAACACAATTGAGGAATTTGCATATATCCTGACCACTTCAAATTTGCATGTCCTAGCGTTTGACACTTCAAGAAAATCTACACAAATCACATGCTCTCTCAAACTCAATTCAAAAAACAAATATAGGTTATATTTATTTAACTACTGAACTAAACTTTACTCTAAACTAAACCCTACTACCCTAATTAACATCTAGTTAAACAAACTCAATTCAAAAACTAAACCCTACTGAACTAATTAACATTTACATTATCTACTACTTAACATCGTCTATTATTACCCTAACTAAAAAACATCAACATTACCTACTACTTAACATTAACATCTATTAACTAAAAAGGATGGGTTGGGGGCTTACAGAGAGGGGAGAGGCGGTGGCAGGGAGGTGCTTGGCAACAGAGGTAGGGGCAGGGTGGGCGGGCTCAGGAT
>NC_057803.1:127964980-127967560 GCF_018294505.1 Triticum aestivum | reverse complement strand
GTCTTGGCGGGCTCGGGGGCGGTGAGGTCGAGGGCGGCGGCGGTGAGGTCGAGGGAGGCGACGGTGAGGTCGAGGGTGGCCCGAGAGGCCGCGGCGGTGAGGCTAGGCGGCCTCGGGCGGCGGCCGTGAGGATGAGCGCGGCGTCGACGCCGGCAGGAGATGGCGGCGAAGTGGGGGCGACGGCGAAGTGGGGGAGACGGCAGCGAAGTGGGGCGAGGGATCGATTTGGGGGAGAAGTGGTGGCCGGGGGGAAACCGTTTTTGGTTAAGTCAAAAGTAATGGTAGCGCGTTTCAGAGAGCGTGCTACTGCTACGTCTTCATCATTTTTTCCCTTTTTCATTTATTTTTCTTTACATATATATTTTTCCTTTCTCCATTTTCTATTTCTTTCATTTTCATTTACTTCTCTATTCGTTTTTCATTTCATTTTCTTTTCGTTAGCAGTAGCGATTTACACATAAACGTGCTGCTATAAGTTTATTAGCGGTAGCGCGGTTTTTGGAAGATCGCTACTACTATGTGTAGCCCATCGGCTAAGTGATTGGAATTTTAGTAGTAGCGAGTTTTCGGTGAGACGCGCTACTGATATATGTCCACCTGCAGCGCACTTATTTTGCACACGCTACTGCTATCTAGCAGTAGCGTGCTCTTTTAACAAGCACTACTGCTAAAGTTCTGTGCATAACGTTTTCCCTAGTAGTGGGAGGGCGAGGAAGGCGTGTGCATGCACGAGAGAAAGTTAGTGGTAGCTACAAAGGTTAGAGGATTGTGTGGGTGTAAGAGACTAACAAAGATCATAATTTGATATGAAAGTGGATCCATTTATTTGAATAGGAGATCATAGTGTTTTAAACATTGCATGCATGAATATAGCGGTGATACACATGCTATGCACATGTTATACCATAATGTGATAATGCATGGTGTTTGCAAGTCACAGCTAAATGCCGAACAATCTAAACCACACTATACATCAAACAAACTCACATTTTATTTGAATTTGTGATAATGTGTGGCGTTTGCAGCTTACAACTAAATATCAAACAATCTAAACAATACTATATATCGAACATTCTCACATTTTATTTGAATTTGTGGTAATGTGTGGTGTTTGCAACTCACATCTAAATACTTGTAGGCGTAGGGGGCGAGGCACCATACATAATGTGATAAACACATTATACATATGAGACATGGTTTATATTATGAAGATCTAGCTAGAGCTAGAAATGTAATGTGATTTGAAATCAAAATAAAGTGGATTCAAAAAATCTAGTTCGAGTTCATACAGTACACATAGTTCATATGTAACTCGAGACTAATCATGTGGTGTGATGTGAAGATAATACACAAACGATGGTTTAACTTGACAATAATGATGATTGTAGATCTTATTAAAATAGAGAAATGAATTCAAATGTTTTGACTTCACAACAATCATTATTGTAGATCTTACTCAAATAGAGAAACGAATTCAAATTTAGTTCATATTGAAGCGGTAGTATATACATTTGGAATGCACTGAAACGTTCATTTGAGTAGTAGGTTGCATGCATTATACACGTAGCGAAATATTTTAATTGAACATAACATGAATTCAAAGTTTTGAATGACATTTGTAGTGCACATTGATTTGGTCCAGTACAAGTTAGGCTTGTCCGGAAATTTCAACCCGCGCCTTGTTAGCCCGAAATATTTAAGATATATCTTTGTCTTGTTGTGCTCCGATAACTCCCTCCATCTCAACTCGCGCCTTGCTACTCCGAAATTACAACGCGCGCGAAAACTCCAACCTCCTGTGAAATCCTAACATGCGAAATGCCCGTGGTACCCCTGAACCGAAAGAACTGCCTCAAATCGGTGGGGGTACTTTCATAACTTACCCCACATTTCGGACAAGCGCGTCTCTAAGCCATGGTTCCCCACTGCCATCCCATCCACCCACCCATTCGTACACCGAGGCCGCGAAAACCCACGATGAAACCCCACACCTTGCTCCGTCCGCCACCCAGCTGGAGCCTCTTCCCCGATGATGTCGTCCACAGCAACACCTCGACGTTCCTCATCCACCGTACCAGATGAGGATCTGTCATGGATCTCATCATCTCGCCGGTTCAGCCAACCCGTCCTCCACCTCCAAGGAGCTGCCCCAACATTCCCCTCGTCTTTCACGCCACCTCCATTCCCACACCGCCGTCTTCACGTGCACCACCGGAAGAGCATCATCATCACCGTTTCCTCGGATGAAGTTGCGGCCTAATCAGCGCCACCAAAGAGGTTGTACACTAATCGCCGCATTTTCTTCTTGATTCGATCTCACGGTGCTACCGGCGCTCAGTCCCGAGCCGACGGCGCGGCTCCATCCACGGCGGCGTCGCCGGCCACTTCCTCCACGGCTTGCTCCCTCGGCGGAGACGTCCACATCAGTAGGAGCTGCTGTTGCTTTAGCTCTCGCTCGCGCTGCTGCTCTGCTCTTGCTCTCGGTCCCCTGCCTGGTCTTCTCTTGCTATTGCTCTTGCTCGCGCTGCTGCTCTCGCTCTTGCTATTGCTTGCGATGCTGCTCCGATTTAGCTACACTTT